>NW_007578850.1:64942-195838 GCF_000690725.1 Stegastes partitus
CCACTTACCCTGAGGTGAGCCCAACAGCCATCATGTTGAATGAGCAGCTCTACTGCCATTGTCACCCTGTGGAGGGTTTATAAATGGTGCAGGTGACCTGCACTGGCCAATCAGAGCATAATGAGCAGACGATACACAGCTGCTAGTACTTTAATACTGATGAAGATGGATCCCCAACATGAAATTTAAGTGAGTGTGTCAAAGTTGGCCCAGTTGCCTCATTTTTGCAAGTGTCAATTATTTTGCACAGCGCTAGTCGATGCATTGCATTTTATACTTTTGCACCAACCACTGGTTTGGGTTTTTTTTGTGTGTATTTTTTGTTAAGTGATTTTAGTTTCTCTTCTCTATGCAGCAGTGTCATTTAAAATGTCCAAGGAAAATCTACATTTTTCAGTTCTTCTGAATGGTCTTGTGACCTGTCTGTACGGTTATCCTATTAACCAATTTATATTGTGTATCTGCTGGGTACCTTGTGAATTTCTACTCTAGAATCAAAGTTTTAGCTCATAGATTACATTTTGTATTATGAAAATAAATCTGCAGAGCAACTGGTAATGCACACAAAATAAAATGTAGTGAAGTAAAACGTAAAATATTTGCAGCAGAAAGTAATGGAAAATACTCAAGTCAAGACCAAGTAACAGCTAGTTTCCTCAACTGACTGTACTTTTAATTTTTATTGTTAAGTAGTTCTTCAGGTTTTAGTATGTTAGAAAAGAGACATAATTAATGGCAGGGAAAGATGTGATGTGTTGATGGAGCCAAAATGCCAACAGACATCATGTGGCTCTCCTAGAAAACATTACATCTCTGAAACATGTTTTACTACAAACAAATCCGCTGTGCAAATGTGCTGCAGTTTGTTGTTTTTTTTTTGTCACATAATCATATTAAGAAGAACACTCTGACCCGAAGAACATATCTTGTAGAAACTGATAAAACTGAGCGGTATATGAGAAAGCTCAATGTGCTTGATAGAGCAGATCCCTTCATTAAGATCTTCCTCCTCCATACCCAGCTTGAGACTGTGCCAAATGTGCCGTGGTTCTGCATTGTGACAATTTCCGGCTCTTCAGATGTGTATTTCCTGGCTTTCTAATCAGAATGCTATTTTGTATCTCAAAAGGGGCTCCATTCAGCCCAACATTAACAGCCCTCGTCTGTGATAATGTGGATGCTTCGGGCCATAGGCCACCAGCTGCATCCACTTGTCAGTCTTTGGGTACAGATGCCCTGTCTGTCTGCTGTGCGAATGAAACTCATGGACTAAATTGGCACTTATTGTGCAGAATGATTTTATGTACGCATTTTAATGTGCCTCATCCAATTCCTTAACATGGTTTAATTTTATCTGCTGACAGCTATCTCAAATTTTTAAAATGATTTAAATGGAAAGCTCCTGTCCCACTTGTAATTTATGTCTTTGAGTGGCCAGTGGAGACCAAATGGAAAAGGCTATAGATCTTTGGATTAAACTCAAATACTCTCAGGCAATTTATCCAAATCTGCTGGATTTTCTGTGCATCATATTAGTTTCTCATACAAATCAAATGAAGAGAACTCAATTATGATGGATCAATAATTCAGCATTCTCAATTATGCTTTAATTGTAAGAAGCAATATCATCCAATCTTATTGTGCGGATAGGTGTTGTTGCTGCAGAGCTTTAGCTGATTGTTTATATGAGATTAGGGCTGTGTATCAGGGAAAAGATCAGGCAATGTCACAGAGCCTTGGATAGCCGGCAAGTGACACGTGCATAGACACACTCCCGCGGATACACTCCCAAACACACACGCACACACACACTCTTAATGACACAAACACATAACATAAAGCCAAATGCTGCCACTAAAATTTGCATGGTGCTCAGTAATGCATTAGTGAACATCACTTGGCAATCTGTTCATACGGGCTTAATTGGATTTTAATACCGCCTCTGATCTTGTTTTCTAATTAACGGCGGTGGCTGGCAACCAAGCAGAACCATGCACCCAGCAACACCTTTGATCCCGGCCATATGGAGTTCCTCCAAGCACGCCGGGGATGTAAAAATCCCTCACCTAGACGTGGGCGAACAACAGGCCCCCGAATCAAAATGGATGGGGTGAGGAGAATGAAGGAGGGTGGAGAATGGAGGAGTGTGGCAAGAAGGTGTGGGGTGGGGGGTGGGCATACAAGGTGGCGGTGAGGAGGGGGAGGGGGGTTGGGCAGTGGCATGTGTCATCCACACATCCTGGCGGCATTGTTATTGATTAATTTCTCTCACGATCAGTTGTGATCACAGATACATAAAACATGAGAGGGGGGACTGAATGCCTGTACACCTTATCATCCTTGCTGCCATTCGACACCCCTTCCTTGCTACGGGGAAATGTCAATAGCTTTTCTAATCTGTTTACTTCTCCCCTTGTGGCCACTGCTTTATGCTTTTGATGAAGGGCTGCCAAAAATGTGTCCTTTTTTTACCCTTGCTTTCCCTCGTTTTGGCAGACAGAGTGTGGGTATTAAACTTTACATCTGCATAGTCACCCCGGCTCTCATGCTGCTATTTTTGTTATTTACAAGGATATCACTCAAAGTCCCGGTGCGATTTTTTTTCAAATTCAAATTATTTTAAAAATATTAAGACAGTATTGGACTTGCTTCTGCATGCTCAGACAGTCTATGTGGGCTACTGTCAGAATATTGATCAAAGCTAACTTTGAGCAAATAGGGCAAAAATAGCAAAAAAAATTAAAAAAAAATCACGCACATTCTGTTAAATCTTCTTCCAAATAGGTGTTACAACTGCAGAAGGTGCACTCAGTGTAAGAATATAATCAATAAATACTTATTTTTTATCCATTTACGTTCATTAAAACAGAGTATAAGTAAACACAGGAGCTCCCAAAGGAGAAATATTAGAATTTATTTAAAAAAATGTGATTCTGCCAGAAAGACGTTGCAACAATAGAGAAGTACACTGGATATTTAATTTACAAATGTTATCCCCAAAGGGTGTAAATGCAAACCTGTCTCCCAACAATGACATTACTCCACAACTAAACTACGTATTTTATCCCAGATTACAAATACATTTTAACTCAGCAATTCTTTGTGATTTATGTCGTAGTTTTACTGTTGCTGCTTTTTAGTGTATTAGATGGGACAATACCTGTCACTCTGGCAAACCCAGAAAATGGAGGAGAAGCAGCAAACATGTTGCAAAAACGTCGTATTTTAACCCAAACCACACTGTTTTCCTAAACCTAACGTAGAAGTTTTGGTGCAGAAGCTTTAACCAAGCTTTTAAAGAGTAGTTATCGTTGTGAAAGTGTCAACCAAGAGTGAGATATTTTCCTCAATGTAACCACATAGTTTTGGTGCCACAGCGAGTGAAAATCCAAAATATGCGCAAAATGAACCGACCCAGTCTGGGTTGGATCACAGTACATGTTCTGGTCACCGTTTTCCTGCATGTGTCCTTCTTTTCAGAGTTGTATTCATTTACAGAGAAATGAAAGCAACGACGAGCATGTAGCCCAAACACAGTAAAAGCACTTATATTTTACCACAAATAAACATTAATTGCTATGAACGATATCGTTGGGATCACTTTCAGAGCGATCTCAGAACAGCTTCTCTCTGCCTGGATGTAGTTTTTGTCTTTTCTATTTGAATGAATACGGAGCTTATACGCATGTGTTCACAAAATGTTAACGTTGGTCAGTGTGGGCGCACACATCTGTATAGTGATCTCTATAGTTATTAGTGTGGACGGGCCATAACAGTAAAACTTGTTAATGCCTGACTGTCAGAAACATCACAGCATATGTACTGTCTAATGGGGAAAAAACCATGTCCCAGACACGAAACATAATTCCAACTGAAATGTACTGGTTTGAAATTCATGCTGGGGAACCCAAAAAAGTCGTGCAAATCGTGTTCCAGGACACAAAACCATAGATTAAGTTTCATGACTATTTCACAAATTGCCGTGCGACTGGGTTGAATGAACACAAAATGTAGAAATAATAGTTTCACACAGGACACAAACTCCAGTCTCCTCTATTTAAGTCCTGTTGACACCATCCTTTTGTGAACTTTATTGCTCCTTGAAACTGAAACTCTTTTTGTCCTACATCGCATCTGAGAAAATGTTCTTTTTTTAAGTGAAATTCTGTTTCTTTGGAAGCATAAATAAGATTGCAGTCTCATAGGAACTCAATTTTTGGGGAGATAGTGTTGTTGAACGATGAAATTCTGTGACATAGTTGGATTTTTATGTTTGTTTTGTTTTTACCAGTTTAATCATCTAAATAGATACAACTATACATCACAGTATTGTAAGTGGACACATGTTCTTTTATCCTTTCTTGCATTTCTGTGGAGCCTAATGCCACAAATTGAACACATGCCACAGACAGTTATTGAGAGACACTCCCACACGAGGATAATTGTCCCACACCTGTGCACACAATATGGGCGGAGCGTTATCTATTTAAGCCCATTGTAGGAACAACTGTTTTAAAGCCATCTTCATGAAGAAACTGTGATACCGAGCGGGCGGGCAGTGCGCTTGATCTTTCTGTGTAGAAATGAAATCTGCTACATCAAAAAGTCTGGCAAAAACAAAGAAAGAATCACACAAGCCACCGAAAACAAAATGGGGGAAAAAAAACTTACAATGGGCCAGAATTTATGTTGACACATGGAAACAAGCAGACAAACAATCAAGAGAAACCTGTGGGTTCCAATGTGTCTGAACATCATCTAGCTACACTATTGTATATTATATTGGGATTAAACATGTGCAAACCTCCAGAAGGGCAGAGGTGTATCAGTAAGCTCCTTTTGAAGGGGATGCATTCAGTATCTTCACCATTAATGCTCTAAAGCTCGCCAAAGCTCTAGAATTTAGATTGTGATTTTAAACCCTTTTTAGGATGATTACAGTCGGAACAAATAGGGGTTTTTTTTCAGTATTATTAAAAGACCTTGCTTTTCTTTTGTAGATTCTAATCTGAATATATTACAATCAGCTCAGCTAGCAGTTATTATGTGCTCGTGAATCCCCTCTTTTCTTTATATTGAGCTTGTTTGTTTCTGCTTATTAGTGCAAATTTTGCCCAGTTGCTTCTTTGTATTTGCATTTTTTTGTTTGTTTAATCCCATTTGAACATGTACGATAGTATTTCCTACTATTTCTGTAGATTTGCAAGATTATGTAAAATAAGTATTGGATTTAATACAACTTCTGAGTATTTTGGGTGTTTTATCCGACATATGAGAGTATCAGATAGTCACCCAGCTGTGCTCTGATTGGTCCAGATTGGTCTGAGAGTAGATTGGCTCTTAATCAAGCAGATCGCAGCCACCTGAGGAGGACATGTGTTGGTCTCTATATAGTGCTTGCTCTGCTTTGTGGTGCATATTTGACCACAACACGTGGAAAACTCTTGAACACTGAAGCTCATATTCCCCCTTTTAGCGATTCTAAGATTTGCATAATTGCTAACCAGTCTCAGCTTTACCACTTTTCTTTTCAAATTTCTTGTTTTTCTTGTATGTTTTATCCATTTTAACACACACACAACATTTCAATGGGGTGCAAATCTGGGTTTAGACAAGACCATCCAACAGCTCTCCATATCTTCTTTTTGAGTGGTTCCTTCGTGTTTTTAAGATCATTGTCCTGTCGAGAAGTTAAAATTCAACTTTTGGCCTCCCATTGCCATCCAGCATTCATCAGTGCCTGTAAATTGCCCAGTTTGAGGCATCAAAGCATCCCAAAACCATCACATTTTCACCACAACTCATATGAGGTTCTTCTCTAAAGCCCCAAACGTCTACTGTGGACAAACAGCTCTGTCTTTGATTCACCTGTACGATGCACTTTATACCTCAAGGCCAGGTGTTTGCATGTGTGCTCACCGGCAAACTATAACTTTGGTCCTATGTTCTTATCAGACAGAAATGGCTTTTTTCCCCCTGGCATGCCTCCCATGCCGGTCAAACTTGTGCTTTTGATTGTGGAAGCTGCACTTGGAAGTTATCTGCAGATCCTGTAATGAAAATTTGGGCTTCTTGGAGACTACTTTTTGCACCAAACACTCTGGGGCGGCCAGTTCTGAGCAAATTGGCAGTCATTTGCAATCTGCGCCACTTGTAGAAGATTTTCCTCAGAGTCTGATGATTTATTTCAAATCATTTGGAGATCGTTTTAAATCATTTGCCACAAAATATAGGCGTCCTCAAAAAGAATAGCAGAGCTGTTTCTCGGAGGTTCCAATAACACTTCGGCATCTAATTTCAAACCAATGATTGAAAATGTATAGATTTCTATGTATTTATGTATTTATATCTATAGATTTGAATGTGTGGTATATGGGACAGATCAGTTTTATTTAATTTGCATCATGAAAATAACTGAAAAATGTCAGTTTTATGTCTTTTTTAAAGCTGTAGGCACTGTTTCAAAGATGATTAAGCATTTGCTTTTTCAAATGTTTAAAAAAAAGTCTATATTTTTCATAAAATGTTAAGTTTTTTTTGTTTCAGTCAATTCTCAGCATCTCATTGAAGGCAGTTTTAGCTGCAGAGTCTCAAGCATGACAAATGTGAACATGAGTTAGCTTAGCTTAGCATAAGGCAGGTAATAAAGGGGGAAGCTGCTAGCCTGGCTGTCTGCACATGTAAATCTTGACTATGACTATCAAAATGTGAAAATATTTCTCTGAGACTCAGACTGAGTGATCTTTGGTTGTTTTGCATCTGGGGATCACCTGCTTTCAATACAATCTGCTTACAAGAGTTTAAACACGATATACACTTAAAGTTGTGGAAAATCTCCCAGAGCATCCTGCACAAAGTACAAAAAACTATCTACTGTTCTCAGTCATGTCAAGTGTAGGCGGTTGGATTTGCTGTCAAGAGACATTTCAGGAGTCCTCCCAGAGGCCCTAAACAGCATAAGAACTAGTGGGAGAGGTCACCAGCATTCACCTCCATGGAGGAGAGGTTATAAATGTGACATCAGGTGAGAGTAATGATAATACACAAGACAATATGGCAGTCATCCATGCATGGTGATGTTGGTTAGTTCAGCAAGCTGCCATTTTACTGCTGTCTGACAAAAAGTAGCTCATTAACTATGCATATTAATTAAAAAACCTGTGATCTGCAACAGTTGATTGACAAGCAGTTGGGGGGTGTGGTGGTGGTGGGGTGGGGTGCTGTTTTTAAAGGGTGTCAACTTTATACAATACTGACAGTTACAGCGTTTTGTGTAAGTTTACATGAACACACCCTGCCGGGAAGAGAAAAAAAACAACATTTAAATTAGACGGGGAGATTCTTAGATAGCTGTGTATCTTTAAGTGTTGATCACGGCAGCAGCAGCAGCTCTGATTAAAGACTGTTTAAATCCACACAGGCGCTCATGCTGCTGTTTGGCAAATCACTCAGGCACTCTGACATCAAATGGCCTTCTACAACAATGGCAAAGAAGAAGGAAGGCCTGAAAGTCCCTGCCAGTGATTGCACCTAAATAATGATGCCTTTTACATGCTCCTTGTTTGTCCTTCACAGGGCAATTATGTGAACAATGTGTATATATTCTTTTGAAGAGGACTGTGACATATTGTGCCCTGGATAATGACTAGAAATGCATTAAGACTAAAGTGGGGTTTCTAATGAAGATGGTTGACAAGGCCCGAAGGCCTTCTCTTTCTTTTATATGCAACTCTTTCTTTTTATGATAAGAGAAATCCTTGCCCTCCTTAAATTATCAAATTGTCCTTCGACCTTAGCATATCACAAAGTTTCTCATCTTTCTATCAAAGACACTTTCAAGCACATTGAATGCTGTGTTTGCTTAAGTGCAATATTTGATTTAGAAGTCCTTTCTTTTAAAACTTAATGGATGACAGAAATGGAAAGTAGCTGATGTTTGAAACAATCACATGTTAATGTCTACCTCATGCTAACGCCGCTGTGTGCTCGTCTGCAGACTGGAAGTCAATAGAGAAGTTAATTGCAGGCATTGCAGCGATGCTGGAAATTCAGTTTTAATTTTTGAACAATGCTGCCGTTCTCCGGCTAATCCTACTTCTACTACTTCATACACATTAACGAATACCTCAACATCTTTTGAAACCCTGATGTAGCTCAAACTGGCACCAGTGTGCAATTATCAGTGACTATATATACACTATATATTTTCTCAACGTTGGACACACTTTAAATATTTCAACCACTTATCCAATTACTGGCATCATAAATGTCTGTTTTTGTAAGAAATTTTTTAAACACGAGTAACCGATTACATTTTATTGCCTGAGAAAGTGCTCTTCGCTCATGGTATGTCATCGTATGTCACTCGATTCACACGTCAACTTGCCCGAAGTGCAAAAGCTGCTCCACCAGTTTCCGTGACACGACCCACAGGCATGCTGTTCAAACTGTTGGTTCAGACAAAAGGTTACAATGTGCTGTCAAGGAGTGACATTTCAAAGAACAACTGAATGTTTATTTTTATTTTTTTTTAATTACGAAAATCTATTGAAGCAATTTAATTGCACCGAAGAAGGCCAAACTGCCGATCAACTGGGTCAACAGCTGGCGAATGAAAGTCCAAAATACAATGCATGTGGTTTGATTGGAGGACGTTCCCACAAGAGGGAAGAGTGACTGCGGATCAGTACGGGATGACAATGCTGCCATCCATATTGCATGAGGTGTCAATGAACGGTTTGGATCATATGCTGCAGTCACCAGTCAACCCAACTGAGCACCTCTGAGAGATTTTGTTCGACAGCGCTCTCACACCAACATCAGCAAAACACCAAAGGAGGGAATGTCTTTTGGAAGAGCGGTGTTTGTTCCAGGGGCTTAGAGAGTCAATAACTATGATCCATAACAGACTAGAATTAGGCTTGTTTCCAAATAACTGCTTTGGCGCTAATAAGCTTGGTAGTGCTGTCAGACAGCGGCAGTATAGGCAACACTACATGTAGCTGTAATTCACAAAGTAGGCCGCGTTAAATCGCATACTTTTCCCTTTTACTTTAAGCATGTACTACAGCTGCCCTCACTATTGTTGCAAGCAGTATGCATACAATTTGGACATTCTTCTTCACCACAATACTGCATCACACATGTGACATAACTGCACAGAGGGTTATGGGTAAGAATGGCCAAGCATGATCATTTGCATTTGAAATCTGACCAGATTTAGTAGGACTTCCAGGCGTTTTTAGCGCACTAAAGTCAACACACTATGTATTGGGATATACTTCTGGCGTACTACATAGTATGTTAATGTGGAAAAATGACTTAAAGTAGAAGAAACTTTGTCTAACTACAAGAGGAAAATTAAGAAAAGTTTTTGCATCCATTTGTTTAATTAGTGTCAATCTGGAAAGCTGTAATTATTCTTTTATTTCAGCCGGTATTGGACACGTCTCATGCTGTCCGGAGACGAAAACAATAAAAGAAACAGCTGATTAATCATGTCAGAACTGATGAAAAAAAAAAAAGTGTCTCCCATTCTGTGCACAAATTAAAAAACAACCTCAAGAAAACACAAATTTAAAACACAAGTTTCCATTAATTTCTCATTTTACCAAGCATATGAAATACATTATGAAAATGTGGCTTATGTGAAGGCACACTGAAGCCGTTCTGCTGACACATGGTGGCCCGACGCCTTACTGATTTCATGCTGTCTTTTTCTTTTTATTTGTCACCCATCGTTTAAACGGAGTCAGACTGTGAGGTCAAACAGAAAACCCCCCAAAAATTTGTCTTAGTTATGTGATGACTGCGACTTATTTTCCTTATGATTACGGTCCAACAGCACTTGATTGAAGTTTAGAGAGGGATTGAAAAACGAGGTCTGGCTACAGCAGAGTTGTCATCTCAAGGGATCAAGGTTTTAGGTATAAAAACGCCTGGGGCTGCACTTAACAATAAATGGAATTAAAGTTGCACCTTTGAGCTGACTTGGCCCCTCCACAGCACAGCTCAGTTTGTAAATCAAGATGATAATGTGACCATAACATGATAATTGTGGGATAGTGAGATGAAACAAGAGCAGATTTAAATTGATCCCAGGCTTAATCACAGAGAGTAAGAGAAAGATGAAAACACCCACGTGGGATCATCTGCAAAAATTTTCTGCTGAAGGTAAACGCCGCGCCGCCTATGTTTGCAGTGTACAGTATGTACGCATACAGCAAATATGTGTTTGGCTGGGAATCTAAGTCGAGATCTAATTACGGGTTCCACAGAACGGACAAAAAAAAAATTCCTCCTGCGCTCTTCTCACACACTTCCACGTAGACATGTATGCATCATGCGCATTGCAACGTCCACAGTGGTGTACACGCCCAGTGTACTTAGCCCAGGGTGATTCTGGCACGGATACAATAACCAAAAGACAAGTCATATCAGCAACGCTAACCGTCCCTCGGGTCAAAAGTGATCAACATCAGTGAAATACCGCGGCGAGTTAAACTGAGGAGCACTTAGGAATGAGCCACCTTGCTCAATCATTGCTATGAAACGAAGGATAATAAACATGCATTTGAATATAAGTGTGATTTATGGCATGTGGCTTTTATTAGCTGTCGAAGTCGGGCTAGAATTTCATGTTGCGTCCCTATCTGGCATCCCATTAGGAGACGAGAGAAAAGTACGTTTCAGTCAATGATTGTAAAAGACAATAATAAGTAAGTGAGTCGTCCGGGGAGCACAACATGTTCAGTGTAAAAGGAAAAAAAAAAAAGGACAAGAATACAGGTTGTCTCCCCTACCAGAGGAAGGGATTTCTAAAGAACATGGTCAAGTCAGAACCCCTTTGTCACACGGCAATTCACTCCTTTTCTGCCTGCCGTCAAAGAGGAGATTAAGTTGTCAAAATGTGGGTTCTGGTCCAGACTGGTCTGTTGAGTGGATATTCACTAGTCTGATCTCTGCCACTGCTAATAGACGGAGCTCAAAGGGGAGCAGGGAGAACAGAGGAGGGAGAGGGGTAAAGGAGGCTTTAGGATCACTTTACCTGGATTCGGCAGTGTGGCGCTGGTGGATTAGTGCCCCGGGCCTCATGGCACGCTAGTCTGCAAACACCCCATAACACTCCACAACAGGTACAAACACACATGCTCGTTTACAGCACAGTGGCCGGTTAGTGGTTCGTTTTGCACTTATGGCCACTTCCAAACACACCTACGCATACCTGCAAGCATGTCGACACACATCCATATGCTAAAGCTCCCAAACAAATGCCCGGTGATCTCGGCTGTTTTGCAACATCTCAGGTCTACGCGGCAGCGGCGGTGGCGGCAGATAAAAACAACTACTCTTAATTCCAGTGACTTGTAAAACTTTGACACTTATTTCTGGCTCGGGTACAGTTGGGATGCCTCACATAAACTTTCTTCGACATCCTAGAAGCTTTGAGAAGTCTGTTCCTGGTCTGATACCACTCTGTAAGGTCACTCACTCATCCAGAACTGCAAAACCATAACCCATAAAGGAGAAAATACAGGTTGTTCTTGGCAGGGAGGAGAGAAACCCACCACAGCTCCATCCCTCTCTGCCGCCTCTGCCTGCTCTCCCCCCAGTCACTACCTGATGACTTCTCCATCCGTTTTAATTGGTAATTATTTTGCGGGGTTTAATGCCTTTATTCAGACTGTCAGTGTGGAGTCAGGAGAGGAGGATTAGGTGCCCCAGGGGGACGAGACACTGGCACGGCCAGGACAGCTCATTTTTACACGGGCAGGGGAGGAGGACAGCTCATCTTTGATCCGGTTGGGGCTTCGCAGGCCAGAGGGGTGACAGCTGCACTTTCTTTAGCCCACATTTGAATTTGAATTCTATCTTAGGATGCAGCGCGCCGCGGACTTGGCAGGGCAGTGGGGTAATCTGCTCGGCACAAACGCCCGGGCCTTTTCTTCCTGTGTGCCCTCGCAGAGATTGGAGTAATTAAAGTTAAATGGAATGCATTAAAAACTCACTTGTGCCGAGGCTGTGGCGGCCGTGCCAACAGTGAATGGGCTGGGGCTGTCCTTTTACGCCGCTCTAATCCTGCGGAATATATGTGTGCCCTGTGACTTTGATGCTACGCTACCAAAGCATCGGAAACGGCTACCAGTGGAGCTACAACTGACTGCTGGCTTTCACCTCAGAAGAACATCTTGGAAAGCAAATTCAGCTGGATTCTGACATTGGCAGGAGGTTGGATGGAATCAGCTCGGGAAGGCTATTAGCACTTTCCAGACTCACATGTCACTCTCAAATTTGCTATGCTTTGATGTATGGTCTATTTAAAATACCCACACACTGCCTTTTCCCTGACCTGTGGTGCTATTTAGAGTGAGTCCTGACTAGCTGTCCATAACTGTAACTAGCATGTAAAGCACTTCTAGTGTCAGTTGTTCCACAAAAGCTTGGCCTATACATGAAGAGCAGCTTTCCACGCCAGCAAATGCTGGCTCCCAACGCATGCAACTTTGAGGACGGGATGGCAACGCCCAGCTTGTCAGCCATTTTAGCATGGACAGTAATTGCTGCGAAAGACAAACCTGCGCCTTTAGCCACAGGGAACCAGACCTGCTCTTCCAGGTAGATGTCAAAAGACTTGAGGCATCAGACACTGGGGTAATTGTCACCGCCTTTCATTTTAGAGGAATGTGGACGGAGACAAAGGGGGGCAGGCAACAAAACTATCATCATAATCTTTTCCTGGCTTTGTGTGTGATCCTTGAGCCCTTCTAATGAGAGGAGATAGGACGGGGAAGAAACATAGGGGTGTGGGAGGAGGGGGGAAAAAAACTGGGAGAGAGGTGTTTTGTGAAAATGCTTTAAAAAAAAAAGAGACAATGATACCAGTCAAGTCCAAATCCCTGCACCGCCACTTGTTAGCTTTGTGGTTTTACTGTCTAAAATATCTAAAATTATTAACAAACACATGAATCAACAAGTGAGTCACGCAGCCGGTGACTCGTCTTACGCTCTATCCGATCTTCAGACCACACAAACACTTCCCTGTCCAGGAAAAGTCACGAGAATGAGTCGAGACAGCAAAGTCATAACTCACACGTTTCCAAGGTTTCACAGCAAATGCCCACACCCAAAAAGCATTCACCAGTTGGTCTGATAACACTGCAAGTTGCACCAAATGTTTCCATGGAAGCCCATAATAGACCAGGTGCATAAACACGGTGGCCGCCTAGTTCGACACCACTTTCAGGTTACATCATTCCTTTTTTGATGCCAAGTTTCAAATTTAGTGTATGGAGCGCTTTGAGAAAAAAACAAAAAAGATAATGACACAGACCTCTACAGTGTAAATGTCACCACAAGCTTCCATTACATTGTGCCTGTTTGTAATTGATCAGATTTATATAGTTTACATCTGCTGTCACTGCTTTTGTTTTCTGCCTGTGCTAAAGGATAAAATGCCCGTATGATAGGAGCATACAGGAGATTTTTTCGTATCATAAAAAGCTTCTGGGAAATATTTTTTGGGGCATTTTGCATGTAATAGATATTTATTTTAAAGCTGTAAAACGATACGGTAAAAGGTCAAACTTCGTAAACATGACACCTAAAATATACCTGACATGTATTTGTTTCACAACGCCATGATAACACATTGAGCAGACCTGCTATATGTTTAACCATTGTTTTTTTTTTTAATTATCTGCAGTCTTGTGTTAGACATAAAGAGATGTTTTTATTGCTTAGCGGGAACTCTTCCCAAAATGCATCTCAGAGGCTCGCTAAATAATATCCTGTACTTCATTAGTTTAATCTGTAAATAAAAACAACAGTGCAGTTTTATAGGCGTTTTTTTTTTTTTTGTTGTTGTTGTTGTTTTTGGTCAGACTACTAGTTTTGAATGAGGAAACTGCCTGGGAAACCAACTTGTGACAACGAAACTCCAGAAAGTTCCATGGCATGGCTAAGATGCTAAGCTAGCATAGAGATATGAAAAGGATCTTTACTCTTTTGGCAACAAAGTATTTTTTTTTAAATACTACAAATCCACAATCTTCCTTGCCTTGTATATATTGCATACTTGCCCGTCTGTATTGCCTGATGGAAAAATGCGTAAATTCCATATAAACTGTGTAACATCTAAACATGGTAGAAAAATGTACCGAGCTAAAAAGGCCCATTTTTATATAAAGACGTACCAATAAAACAAATATGCATGCTTCATCGTCTGTGTGAGACAACAAGGTGGCAGTGTCCAGGATGAAGTAAACAACATTTTAAACATAGACTGTATAAAAGATGGACGTAGCTTCCGTGACGTCACCAATTGGTTTCTGCACTGAGAAAATGAAGCCAGAGTTTTGCTACTTCCTGGTTGACATCTTGGATTTTTGGAGCCACTGATGCAAAAATCGTCGGAGGAGGGCGGAGCCATAGGAGCAGCGATTGGTCAGATGGATTGAGAGGCAGGCCCTCTCTGCCCGCCCACATTTACCGCCTTCTGCTCGCTTCATCTGTATGGTCGCTGCCGACTGTCAATCAAGCCAGCCACGCCCCTTACCCCGCAAAATGTTGACGATTTTTACAAAATTCAGTCTTGATTTATTTTCAGATTGGCCACCTGATCTCTGGACTTGACCATGAAAACTAATTTTTAAAAAATCCTGAGCCGTAGAAATGCAGTATTTCGTGATCTGTGATCACTTCTTTTCCAATTCATTTCTATGGGAGCCAGGGCTTTTTGGAGCCAGCAGCTAGTGGACGTAGTGATATTGCAGGTTTTTGACACTTCCGGGTTGGCTTCATTTTTCGGGGCCGGTTGCTACGTCCATCTTTTATACTGTCTATGATTTTAAATAAAGAGTCCAGCAGAGGCATTTATATCAGAATATGGGAACCACCTCACTGAACCTTTACCACATATGTTGATTTTTTTTTTTTAGAATCTGTATGATTTCTTGTCGGCTTTATGACCATGAGAAATGTGCAATTTCTGGACATTGGATATAAGTTGTTATGTGTGACACTGGGTTAAAGTTTTTGCCATGTTTTCCTGTACTTTGGTGTAAAAAAAAAAAAAAAAGGGAAAATTCTTTATATTTTTAAAAACAATGAATGAAAAGGTTCCGCAGTACTCGTGTACTTAGCGACAGTGCCAGAGGATTGAGATACATTATTTTCTTTGTCTCGTTTTAGTGCCTGTGTTATGTACTGGTCAATACCGCTGCTTTTCACGGAAAAAGAACACAAAGGCGAAGGCGGTTTACACACTCAGGTAATGCAGGGTTTAAACCTTGCCGGTCAATAATCATCATAAAGATGTGGTTGGTGAAATTCCTCCTGGCACGCATCATCTCCTGTCACACACATATTGTCTCATTTCTCTTGAAGCACATGTGTGTTATTTTAAATTGAGTCTGTCCCCTTTCTTGTTGCCTGGAATATTTTGTATCAAGCACCTAAATTGGATTTCGAAGACAGCTGATCTGACAAAGTCTTCAGGCAGATTAGATGAAAGACCAGTAAAGAATGGGGAGACAGACAGTGTGAACCCACAAACCAGACAGAAAAGGTAGACAGGTAGACAGACCGAGAGAAGGATAACAGAGAAAAAAGCAGAAGCGCAGACCAAACAATCAGATATCCATCACGTCTATGCATCGTCTCTCCTTATGGAACGGATATATGCACCTATACATCTGGACATGTCACCTCCAGCTCAGGATTCATTATATTTGCAACACATATATCCTCTTTTTAATGGAAAAATCAGGGGAGAGTGCCATGATTACAATCATACTACTATTGTCTGTAATAAACAGGGGAGCTTGTGCTCCTTCGAAGGAGGGATTCAAGTGCTTGTTCACTTAAAAGTGAAAAGAATCCCTGAATAACTAATTAAAAAGCATCTGAATGCCAGTGTAAGACCTTGGTTTATACTTTTGTGGATTTGATTAGTGGTGATTTGTCTATTCGCTGACAGACGCTTGATGTTGGCGAGATAAGGGGAAAAAAGCCAAAGCTTTTGGCTGGGAAGCCCTATTATTCATGGGCAGCAGTTGAGTGTGTATTTCCATTAGATGTGTGAAGGCCTCTAAGGTCTAAGAATGCACTTTAATAGATACCTGTCAAATGTAATTAACTATGTTTTTCCTATATCATACGCTTTCCCATTGCCTCCAGCCAGAGACTCCACAGTGTGTTTGTGTGTGTGTGTGTGTATACAAGTACACATCCATATGTGTGTCTGTGTGTGAGAGAGACAAGAGTCTGTCTCAGCGCCTTTTGCCACCCAGCGATTGGAGACAGTTTTAATTGCAGCATGACAACCACAAGAAAGGACCAGAAGCCCCATAAAAGCCAAAGCAAGCTGGCAGCCGTCCCACAGTAGAAAGCTAGCCATGGCATAATTACAGGTAAAAAGACCTCTAGCACTGTAGCTCAGCACCGTGTTTATTTGACACCAATCATGCAACTATGCAGGTATCCCAACAATAACGCGCTCTGTCCCGACAGGACCGAGGTGTCTGCGTGAGGGGGGGGAAGACTTGGACATCACCGGCAATCAAGGAATGTCTCGCGGCTTTTGGGGGCTGAACTCTCTTCGTCAGAACATGAAAGGGAGCGCAAGAGTCCTTGATTTTTTTAAAAGAGCTCGGATGAATTCACCGGCGCAAGTTACATTGTTCAGAGTCAGAGAGGAGCCTCGCGTGGCATCAATAATTCATGGTACAAGGCTCACTTCTGCCTCCAGTGAGCAGGTCCATTTAAATGTTTTCACATCCACGTCCAGGAAGCGGCCGCATTAAAGACGCATTAGCAAAGTTAGTGACACCTTCTCTTGTAGCAGAAATTTTTGACACATCTTCTGCGCTGTAGTCGTGCATTATTTGGTTTCGTACGAGCAGAACCGTCTCACAGAATGACAAGGAGGCCAGAAAAGAAAAGGCCTCCCCAGGAACCCTACACTTGATAAGACTTTAACTATGCTCCCATCACTCAAATCCAACTTCTTCTCCCGATTTTTAAGCAATCACATCGGTATTCATGCCAATACACTTGCAGCGTAAATCACGAACACTTTAGAGACAGCATTGGTCTCTATTTGGAAACCCAGACCCCAGCACATAAATCTCACCTCTGTAAGTACTTAACGAGAGCACAATGTGTGTTTTATGTGTTCTTTATGAGTGTGGAAAGGCCACATCTTGAATGACACTCACTGCCGGAGCCATTGAGAGGAAAAAGAAATACAAAAAAAAAACAACATTTTACAGGCTCATTTTCTATAACATATGTTCACTTTCCACTGAGAACGAGTTTGCGTTAAAAACACAAGGCAACATGTTTCCTCCCCTCGGCTCCTGCTGCTCACCTCTTTGTGTGGAGTTAGTCAATCACCGGCTTGCTTATTTACTTGCATCCTGGTTGTGGTGATTTACTAGTTTGGTAATTGGCTGCTAAAGTGGTGAACCGGGGCTCAAGTGAAGGACAGTGTTCATCATGGTATTGACTTTCTGACAAGGGTGCCGCAGACTCTTTCGTCACCGAGGCCGGGCTTGCTCCAAGAGCCGGGACGGGGAGGTCGCTTGGCCAACAAGCTCAAGTTGAAGCAGGCTTTTTCTAAATTTTTTACAGTTTGGATTTTGCTGAAGATAAACGCCAACAACTGTCACAGGAAGCAGCAAGAAAAGACACCTGACTGATAAAATTAACAAACATCCACACAGTAAAAAAAAAAAAGACAGTTTAAAGGTAAAGCTGAACATTTATTTTGAATTTTATCTCATCTAACTCTTGGCAAGAAAGCAAATCAGAGTGTTTTCCAAAATGTCAAATGTGCAATCAGAGGTTCATCCAGCATAAAGAACATTTTTACTGCAAATGTCATTGTTAGCAATGGCTAGTTATGGATATTACACCAATACTGTCTGCTGTACAGGAACTGTATGGTGTTGAAAAATATTATATTGAACCACACAGACTACATACTCAAGTAGTACCCTTAAGTACAATGTTGAGGTACTTGTGCAGTAATCAAGTATATTTTCACTTCATTGCATTTCAGAGGGAACTATTGCAATTTCTACTCTATTACATTCATTCAACACCTATAGTCATCTTTTAAAATGAAGATTTCACATATTACACAAAAGCAAGTGTATAAAATACCACACATAGCTGAACATTGTGGTTTCCAACTTTTTTTTGGCTTCTCATGAAAAGAAGTTTTGTTGTCAGGGGTCACATTTCAGGTGTCTGTGAATTGTTAACTGCTCCGTTTCAACAAATGTTAGCAAAAAAATCTGAGATTAGAGTCCAAAAACCGTCATGTTTGGAGCCCTCAGATTGATCTGCTGTAAATGTATATGAAGCAGTTTAAACCTGCAGCAGCTCCAACAGTAACATAATAATGACGGCACATATAATCATATATCAGTCAGAGGGACCAAACAACGACTTTTCCTTTAATCCTTTAACTACATTTAAATGCTAATATTTGTGTAATTTTACTTAGGATTTTTTAAACAGGACTTGACTTATAACAGAGTACTTTTACATTGCTGCATTCATACTTATTCATACACAAGTGAATGATCTGACACTTCTTCCACCAAAAACACATTTGGTTAAGTAGCTCAGGAAAATCACTCATCTTGGTAGCATTTTGGTTAAAAAATATTCTCCTAATTAGATTCTTTTGATGCCACTTTTGACTAAAAGAAAGTGATTTTATGTATGAATTTTGCTCTGCGCTCCCAGGGGGACTGTTGCCACTTACCGACATGTGGCGTCCATGTGGCGTCTGTCTATACGCTTTATAAAGATGTATTTGATCTCCTGCCAAACTTAATAGGTAAAGATGTACTTTTGCAGCCAGCTCCGCTGCAGACGATATGAAATTAGTAGTTTGACTCGATGCCGCATGAATTGTTGAACGGCTACACGGCAGCTATACATCCACTCGCGTCACATTTAAGCGCGCTGGGTATCCTTTAGCGTCATTTGTCAACATGCAGGGTAGTTTGCTAGACCTATAAAAAGCCCCTGAATAAGATGGGATGAGGCTGTGGCCAGATGTTCTGCTGGTGTCGTCACTGTCGCTCCTTTCCAGGTAACAAGATGGTTTCCCATTAACATGCTGTTATTGTTGAGAAAAGGTGGAATTTGAACCGAAACCGCAACTTAGAAACACAAGTGTCCCTGCTACCTTGACTTATTTCAATTTAATCTCATGAGTTTTGAAAAGTAAAGTTGGCTGAGGTAACTAAATAAATTGCTTTCTTTTTACATTTTCTCAATCTAACAGGTCAGTTCTTTATTTGACACGAAGAAGCCGCGAGCGTTAAAACCGTTTTCTGCTTTAAACAACATGTGAGGCTGCTTCCAGTTACTTTGTTTTAAAACAAGTGTGCAAGAACAGGGACTGAATTCATTACGAAGCCTCCTTGCGGTTGGCATTGTTTTCATTATTATATAAAGAAACAACAATGATTTAACACATCTTAAATGACACGCAGCAAGTTTTTTTGCTATGAATTTGTTCTTCAAGCTACAAAAGGAGAGTCTCGGGAGAGTTTTAAATCCAGACAATGCATGCTGGGAAGTCTGCTCCAGTTTTTTTTTTGGTTTCTTTTAAAAACCTGATTTGATGAGTTAATTAAACTCTCAGCTGCAGATTAATTCAACTTCAAAACCCGATATTGTTTAAGTTCTAAAACTAGATATGTTTAGTTAAATCCTCTGTATTTACATGAACAATAAACGATTAGTTAATTCCGTTAAATTCCTGCTTACTCGTGCCGATGTGCAGTTTTTCCAGGTTGAAACGGCCTCATGTGGAGTTCGGAGGAGGAGCAAGTGGTGTAGTTTTGGCGTCTAAAGTGAGTGAAATGATCTCCTGGGTGAAGCTAGTGCGACTTACAAAGCCGCTGCATCTCCAAACTATACATTTATCAATTTTCCTGCAGGTGACATCTTTCAAAATGATAACATTTGATGCCATGAGAGTGAAAACGATGCAACCTTTTATAACAAGAACCCACAAAGTAAAGTCTTCTTTATGTGAAAGAAACACAAACTTTCCACTCTACTTTGTTTTCTCCTATATTCTGTTACATATTACTGGATGTAGTGTTTTGTTGTTTAAGCGCAGCCCCCTGTCGCCACCAATAGAAGCAGCAGGAGTGGGTGTTTGAACTGTGTTTGACTTACATAAAATAATGTAATTACAGTAAATGTTGGGGACATGGCGACTTAGTTCCCCTCAACAGAGCCACATAGATGCAACATGCAACTGTGCATGAACAGACAAAGACACACCCATGCATGTACAGCATATGCACGCAAAACATGTGCTGCTAAGAGTTATTTAAATGCTCCTACTTTGCTGGTATTACAAGATATCCAACTATGCATCTCCCCCTCTCGTTTTCGGCACACACACACACACTTTTTCTCTCTCTCTCATGACTATAAATTTGCATATCTAGAAAGTATTTCCTGGTAAGTAGAGCAATGGCAGCTCTCAGGAGAGAAACAGACACAGATAGAAATTTGTATTAAAAAGAAGAAACATCTAAGCAAAAAAAGAACAAAACCATGGTACACCATTACTTTAATGATCCATCATGTTCAAAGGAAACTTATTCACAATCCTTCTGCAATAAACAAGGGAATGAGACACTGGTGTAAAGTGCTTTTCATTCGGTCCTTGCGTGCAGCAGATGTTTGCTCTTTTTCCCCCTTTGTGTAGTTTTTCATCACATTTTCTCCAACAGGTCATAAAGCCGCCGTTTAAAACATGATGTAGAGTATCGGTAGTGACTTAAAGGTCAGATTCCCTCCAGTGTCTCCTCTCCCCTGTAGGTATGTGGGTGAAGCGTCTTTAGTGAAATTTCTCTTGTCCCCGCGCAGGGTTCAGGGGTGAAAGGTTACGAGTCCCAGGAGGTGTCGACCTCATTACCCCCCCGAGTGCATCAACCCGACCCAGAGGGCTTCTTAGTGTTTACGTGACCTGTGACCTCTTGCTACCGGAGACGCTCCCTCTTCCTGTCATTCGAGCCACTCACTCTCCCCTTCTTCTGGTGGGTCCAAGTTCACTGTCAGAGCAGCCCAGACACGTTGAGGGTATCCAGTCCTCCAAACGCTGTGTTTTCATCCCAAAGCTTTGCACTTCAGGACAATTCAGTCTCTGAAATGAATGAATAAGTACAAGAAGAGTTGATCAAAAAAGAAAAGGAAAAAGAGCAGCAATGTTAAACGGTTAGGATGTTTAGAAAAGATAAACTTCACCTTTAAAACGGCAGTTTTGGTGATAGTCCAACCACAAAGTGCATATATTAGCTGTTCCAGACCTTCCAGTCAGACCACATGATCTTCACCAACAGATAACAGTTGTGTGTCTACATAAGTGTCGGGCAAATTTTAAGCAACTATTTGAAATGTTGCAAAACTAAAAGAAACTGCGGATTAGGCTTGTTTCGATGAACTGCATAAACTAGGCTGCGTAGCGTCATCAGAAGGTTACGTTTTTGTATTAAAGCGAGTAGACGAAGCCAGAAACAAAACCAGGACTGCAATCTAAACAGCTTTATCCTTTTATTTTAGGTACATAGTGCAAAGTTTGTGCTGTTGAATGCAACATGTATACAATTAAGACAAACTACTTTCATCATATTAATGCACCTTAAGTGTTTGGAAGCTCACGTGACAAATCGGGACATATGTGATGTAGTGGAGCAAAGATTGTGGGTTAAATTAGCAACAAAAGCATTCTCGCTTGCAAACTGCAAAATCCGACAGATGTAAGAGGATGTATTTGGAAGACTACATCGGACATTTAATGTGCTAAATCATTTTCAAATGTAAAATGTAGTGTGGTAGTATGGATTTTACAACTTCCAGTTTTGGCAACCACGAAAAAAACCTAGAAGACGAAGAAGAAACAAACACAAAACTTTGGCCATCTACAAGAAGGGGAAAAATGGAGTTGTTTGCAATTGGGAGAGGTTTAGTTTCATGTTAGCTGACACTGGCCTTGTCTGGAGATGAAGGCAACAATAGAAACAGCCAATCAGTCATTCAAGTTTACTTTTTGAAAACAGTGTTTCCCTCTCCATCCTCCATGCCATACCTGTACACATCCAGATTCATCACGCCTTGCACATTGTCTTTATAAGAGCGTTGTTATATCTTTATTTTTTAATCTTAATGCATTTTTTTGCAATTCCTGCCCTGCTTCTTCCATGATCCATCTGCATCCAGCTGCTGGAACATGTACATTTCCCCGATGAAGGAACAATGAAGTTTATCTTATCTCCTGTGGAGCACATTAACTCTAAAGTCAAAAACCACTCCCTTGACTTTTTTGTCAATTTTTTCCCCCCCAAATTTCTCCTGCTTTGCTTTTTCAAATGCAATACTTCAAGATGTGCACATAAATACGTGAGCACTTGAGGGACTTCTCACCCACGATGGCATAAAAGCAAAGGTTCAAATCGACTTCAATTCTTTCTTAGCAACTGTTTCCAAGGTAGACGGTCCGCACTTACACTGAACCGTAGCTGGGCTCCACAAAGCACTTTACAATATGTTTCTCATTCATCCATTCACTCACACACCAGCTGCCATGGAACGTGCTCGCCTGCCATCGGGAGCAATTTGGGGTTCAGCGTTTTGCCCAAGGACACTTTGGCACATGGAGGGGCCGGAGATCTAACTATCAACCTTGTGATTAGCGGATAACCCACTCGACCGCATGATCCACGGCCACCAAGGTCAAGAAGGAACCGCAGAACTTTTTAACCAGAACGCTCAGAAAGAAATCCAACTTGGGCTCCGGAACAGACACGGACTCTGTTGTGATTATGTTTATCAATCAGTATATCAAATGTGGAAGTTGCGAGATTACATTTATATCCCAGTAAACACTGCATCGAGCCACACCTGTGACACCGCGCACACAGGAGTGGCCAAACTGGATTTGCTCGGACTGATATGCGGAACAGAGAATCCCAGTCCAGGATCCTTCCTTCGCTCCACACGCCTCTTTCTGTTTAACGCCTGATTGTTTAAGTGATAAGTGACTGTGATGGATGAGCTGAGCTTTGTGTAATTATTGTCCTGGTTATCATTGTCACTGCTGATAGCATACATCACCGTGTCCCAGCCCATTTTGCATGTGATAAATAACCATAGCCAGAATAAAAAAAAAAAAACAAAAAAAAAACAACAACATTCAAATCATTTAGACCCCTGGAATGTAAACACATGAACAGGCTAATAGAGGGTCCTGGTAGGTACGAGAGCGAGCGCTGATGGTGTGAAATCGGGACTATTGCGAGATGCCGGCTTGATTGCAATGTGTTTTTTTTTTTTTGCCTGTGCTGTATGCCAAATCAGCAACGCAACGGACTGCACAACCCGCACATCTCCTCAGAGGCTCCAACATACTTGGCCGTTTCCTCACTCACTGCATGTCCTAGCTTATCCAAACAAAGCTTCTTTTAAAGAGGAGTCATTCAATCATTTTCTATACTTTGTCAGCGGTGATTAACTGATCCGAAAGCTCTATCAGGCATCTATGATACTTGACAGGCCTTAGGTGATGTAATCTCTGAGGATGATTTATGGATTATGGCAATTAGCGCTCAAATAAAGGCTATTATTAGAGCTGATTCGCCTTTTACAGATGACTGTGTGCATTGTAATGTCAACTGGAGGAAGATTCGCACAGTACCTGCGCGAACATAGCGTCTAATGCAAAGATAAGGAATGACTTGAAGAATCCGGTATTTAATCTACAGGCTGCCCAGACGCTGTGACACATCCGTGTGTCGAGATATCATCTGTCCTTTTATACATTTGCATGCACAGAGCAATATTTATAATATAATAACGGGGGTTTCTGCTTTCTTTTTTTTTTTTTTGTGATCCACCACAATGCGATGAGCCTTGAACTAGTCTATTTCCTCGCTCCCTTTTTATTTGCAGGGCTGCCTCCGCCTTTGTCTCGTTCTCTCTCTCGGACTAAAGCGAGCACGACCTCTGACCTGCAGCTCTGTGGCTGACTGAGCATTATGAGATGCTAATTGGCCATGTAACAATATATCAAACTCTGATATACTGCCATGTAAAATGTGGAAAAACACATTGTGGACTAATTAGCGTTGCCAATTCGTACTCTGGTGAGCTCACCTCTCATCCGGGGGGTCATTTCTTTTTTTGAGCAATCCACCAAAGTCATCTTTTCACACTCGCTGCATTTTCATTGTTCTCTGGTCACATCTGAGGTGTGACACTCCACAAATTAAGACATGAAAGTTGTGCAATTGCCGCATAATTTGCACATATACATTATTTTTCACTTAGAGGATAATTACTATATAACTTCTACATTATGCAGAATTGCATCAGTTAATCCAAAGTGTAAGTTAACTCCTTATTGTCCCCAGTGCAAGCCAAATAAACATTCTGCCATTGTATTTTAAATTCTAGTGGCCCGTTTGTGAAGTTTGGAACCACAAATCCCCATAAATCCGACGCCGTAGATCATTTTAAGAAACAAATTCCACAGCAGCAGCAATGATTCTGTACTTTACACAGTAAAATGACAGTTTCTTACAATTTCTTGAATAATTATGTGCTGCAGCCTACTTTTAATGTCAAAATCCAAGAAACAAATGGCTTCCAACCTTTCTGACTTAATGCTAAGGGTTAAAACTGTCCTTAAGTAAAAGTATACCTACATGAAAAGATTACATTACATTACAAAATATCTCTCAATCCACAAAGTGTTTCCAGTTTGCTGAGTACTAAAAAGCAAGTTTAAGGTCATTTAATGTAATAAATTTGCAGTTTTTCCTCAAACAAACACTTTATTTGTATTGCAGTATTCTATTTTTATATTGTGTAGCCAACATTGCATTGTAACGAACCCGCAGCTAAAGAGCAGCGAGCTTCACAATCATCTCATCGCTCTAATTCCACGTCTGTGCAGCCGACGACGGAATCCGTCCTCCTCGCCATTTTAAAATGTCACTCGATCCCATCAATTACAATCTGCTCTACAGACAAACTCTCCCTCACACCTTAATGGATGTTTTTAGGAGCTTTGAGGTTTGACAATCAATTGAAAGGTTAAAAGATCAGAGAGAAGTCACCAGGGGTCACTGGAGAATAAAAAAAAACGACATGTGCCACACCTGTAAAGGGCTTTTTGCTTGTTCTTGTAATTCAATTAAGAGAAGTTTCGTGAAGGTTAGCAACACTTGAGCCACTTAACTGAATCGTTTACTGAATAATTTATGTAGTAAAAAACTGTGTATGTCCAAAATGTCACTTTGTTTTCACACAAGACAAGTGAGAAAATGTCTCTTACTTTAACAGGAGCCTTAGAACAAAGAGCATTTTTTTAAATATAAAAACTTGTTCTTTAAAATGCATACAGTAAATAATGTGATTGGGATGTTAACCCTCTGTTGTTACACTTTTTCCAGCCAGCAATGTCACCATAAAACCACAAAGTTTAGTTTCCTTACATGCAAAGATAAACACATGTGCTTAAACTGAAAAGATTTGGTGAGATCCAATTCAGAGCTGGAGGTGTAACTCTCCGTAAGTTGATACGGCGGCTCGGTTTGTGAGAACGTATCCTTCTGTTTCTTAAGATTTCACACAAAAGTTCAGGTTTCTGTGAAGGAATCACTGATTTTTTGTTCTCCCTTGTGCAGAACAGACAAGAAGCCAATTCCAGGCCCCCGAAGGCAGATCAATCACCGGCCGGTCGGTGGAAGTTGAACTGTCGGGTGGGTCAGACAGGTCAGGGAGCAGCCAGAGTTCACCGCCGGCTGCCTGAAGCTGCCTCTCCGTCAACAATAGGTCATAGAATCCCAATTTAATTTGGCAGCCTCGTTCAAAAAAAATAAAATGAAATAATAAAAAAAAATCACAACCAGTTATTTGGATGATTGAGAAATCAAACATTTTGCGGATAAGCTCGGGATTATTTCGAGCGAAAATCAGGCGGCACGCGGCACAATGGATGACCTGAAATGACAGCAGCTCGGATACATGAGCCATTAAGTACCCCATAAAGCACCTTCACACCTCTTCTTCTTCGTCTTCTCTCTCTTTCTCTGTCTCACTTTCTGCCCCCTCCCTCCCTTCCTCCTCCATCTGTCTCTTTCTATTGCCCTGTCTTACTCTCTCGCTCTCCCCCTCTTCATTCTTTCTTCACAGACAGATGATACGCTGTCCTCCTTCCAACACCCTCGCAGTAGCATATTTCTCTCCCTGGAGCAAGTAACTCTGTCCCCTGTCTGTGTCCACACTCCTGCCCCCCAAACAACACATCCCAGGACAAGCATGGCCTGCAGCCTCGATGGCCCTCCGTGGAACAAAAACGCACGCTGCCTCTCAAAAGCCTCCTTTATCCGGGACGAACAAAAAGAAGGCTTCACCTCCGCACTGTTCCCACCATTAGGCCCTGGCCTGGGCCCTTTTTTTTTTTTTTTTTTTTTTTCTAATACCTCGTCCCCTCCTCTCTCCCTCCTGCTCGCGCTCCCAGTGGGTTCTTTCAGCATGGGGTGGTGGGGGGTATGAGGTACGCCCTTTATGTTCACATGTGTCCATGCTGCTTTACCCTGTCAGACTTGCCCCCTCTCACAATAGATGTGCAAAGAGATTGTCCGGCAGCTTTTGACGCAGACACCCCCATTGAGACGTGAAAAGGCATGGGTGGAAAAACACACCTGCACCTTTATGCGTGAGGGTTAATGCTGGAGGGGGCATGTCTGTCCCGGGTGACTTGGAAGTTAAGCTTTCAGATCGACTCGATTAAACTGCTTGACCGACCTGAACTTGACCAGGCGAGGCTGGTCGGTTAGATTCATGAAACAAAACATTTTCTCCCTCCCCGCCTCCCCCACCCACCACCACCACCACCACACTCCCTGCGTGTCATAACATTTTGATATCACGAGCAAATTATATGTTCTCTTGTTCAACATATGGGAGCACCACTCAATCAACGAGATCTAACGACGCGGTGGCAAATTTGCATTGCGTGAATACAAAGTGGGTCATTTGGAAAGCGTTATTGGCATGTAGACCCTGTCATAAAACCAAATGCATTTACATATTCAGCAAATGCCCCTGTTCAACGTAATGTTCACCCTTACATTCCTGCTTTCAAAAAAAAAAAAAAAAAAAAAGCGAGATGCCCGGGCCATTTGACTCTCTGACTAGGTCCATGAAGAAATCATTATCCCCATGACCTGAAGCTATTAATTCTATCTCTCACTCCTCCCTCTGTCTCTCATTTCTCTCATTCTCTAGACAAATTCATTTACATGAAAGACCACTCACAGTGGCACGGGCCTGCAGGTAAATGACAACCCCACCAATGATTTCAGGCAATATTACTATTTCTCAGCTGCGCACGCGGTCCGCGGTAAGTGTATCATTAATAAATCTGCCCCCTTTCCCATGACTGAAGGGATCAACATGTTTTAATTATCCTGCCGTGATTTGAACTCGATCAGCGTAGCGTTCAGTTACACAAACATTCCACCAGCGAGCGAGATAAACACTGGCTGCGCGCTCTGCATACAGAAAAGCGATGCAGGGACAAGGTAAGACACGGTCAGAGTCTCCCTTTTTTTTATTTCTGTTTGTCTTTCTGTCTGTGCGTCTCGGAATCGCCGTAGTACAGCTGTGTGGTTTGTTTAGCGCAGCGGAGAGGCAGACAGTGGATCCTGACAAGTCTGGACCTGGTTGTGTCTGATCAGTCACAGTTGTGCAGACATAAAAAAAAAAAAAGGAGGTGGAGGAGGAGGGGGGGTGGCAAAGAAATCTAGAAATCTGACATGGTTTATTTAAATCAAGTAAGTTTGATGAGCTGATTTTGCAGAATGAGGTGCTCTTTCCAACTCAGAGGGCCCTAAATCTGCTAAAACACACACATATATGGTGCTCATGTCCACTATAAGGTGGATGAGTGGTCGTAAATTCTGGTAAAGTAGTAGAATATTTGCACTTAAAGTCAAGCAGTTGTTTCTATAGTATTAAAATTGTCGGAGTGGGGGGGTTTCAGTGTCGTCTGCACCTTCATGTGTAGTTCAAAGTGAGACAGCAACAAAAATACTTGGACTGGGACCTCAGCATTTCACAGAAACAGGCTCAGGCAGTAAGTCAGTCAACCTGCGACTGCATGTGTGTGTTTTCCCATCTCCTCATCAAGAAATACTGCAGCGCTTTTTTTTTTTTCCTGATGCTTTGGTGTCTAAGTAAGTCCCGTGGGGCAATGGGCAGCTTTATGTAGTTCACACAAACACACACACACACACACACAAAGCAGACATGTACACACACCCACATGCACACACTTACACTGGAAACACACTCACGCAAGAAGGAACCTGTTATCAAAAGCTCGTCCCACTGGCTGGCTGCCAAAAGAAACGTGCTGAGGCGAACACTAATCCACTTTAAATTACAACAGTACTGAAAGCCTGTGACCACAGCCAAATATTGATACGGGGTCATTAGTCAATTATGGCGGGGGGACTCTTGCTGAGTGATCGGAGAGGGGAGGAAGCCGGGGGCAGAGGTGGCCGAGCAGGAGGTGTCAGGAGTGGAGGAGGTCAGCGCGGAGGAGGATTATGGCATTAGCAGGGTGAAACTACAAAGTTAGTCGTAACACAACAAGTCATGTGACCGCAATCTGCTGCCCTTTTTTTTTTTTCTTCCCTCATTTTCATTCTCCCCTCTTCAAACCCACACACCTTCCATCTCCCTCTCTCTCCCTGCAACTGTGTGTTTGTGCGAGCGAAGGAGAGATTTGAATGTGCTGCAACCTTCCATGTGCCTGCTCAACCCAAAAAGCATCACCACCCCCCCTAGTGGCACATCAGGTTTTTTTTTTTTTAGTCTTCCCGTCCTCTGCTGCCTCCAAAAATGTATTACAACTCATTAAAAATAAAATATATCTAAGAAAATGAAATTCTCCTCATCTTCGGCACACTTCTCCTCCAATTATAGCCAATTATAATAATGCATTATTGAATTTTGTGTGATTGGAACATAATTTTTTTGTTTTTTTTGTGTGGTTTGTTTCATCCTTACCTGGTTTATGTTTGTTAAATTGACACTCGCTGTTCCTCTTCAATTGTAATTAGTATAAAGATGGATAGAAAATCTAAAGGAATCTAATCATTCAATTAGGAGCCGTAGTGTTTCGGGCTAAGTGAAACTACATCAATGCCTTGACATAGATGATACCATTAATTTCCTCTGGGTTAGTAATTTGATAAGGCATCAAATTGGAGAGATTGCATTGCAAAGGGCATCATCACAGCCAAGCCAATTTAGACACAGCGTGGGGCAAATGCTGCCGCTACAAGATTAAAGAACGAATGATAAAAAGATGAGTTCCTTTCAAAAAAAAAAAAAAAAATGTCCTCGCTGAAATCGAGTCACTGCATTTGGGGTTTTACACGTGCACCTACGTATGCAAAGCGAGCAGAGGCCGTGAAAGTTTGTATAATTCGTCCTTGACTGACGCTGTAATATCGAGAGCTTTCATTGTCCCAATACCTCCTTTTTCACTGCACGCTCACACATAAGCAGTCTGCAGCTCTCAATGGCACTAATAAGGAAAAGAGAGGGCAAAGAAAAAATAAATAAATAAAAATGCCCAGTAACAGACCACCAGTAAAGTAGAGACCACCTATAAATGCTTTCCATCGGTGGGTTCACAGAAGCACTTCAGCTGTAATACTTTAATTGCTCAGGGACTCAAAGTCTAATAAGGTTTCTAAATCGAGCTGCTTTATTTGTTTTCCTTTGACTCGCGGCTAGAGCAAAAATGTAGCCACTCTAATTGCAGTGCCGTCATTAAGAGCTGTGGGTATTAAAAGTTTCTTCCTCCAAAAACGAGCATGTTGCAGTGTTGTTGTGTGTGTTTTTTGGTTTTTTTTTATAACTCCAGAACTGAATTATGGGACCTTTTCCGTCAAGGCCAGGTTCATACAGGAAGTAATTGAGTTTAATAGAAGGTATAAAATATATATATATATATATTCTTTTGCCTCCACAAATGTTGCATTACAGAAGAATGGAGTTCTTTTTTTTTTTTTACTAGTTGCTGTTTCATGACAGTTATCTCTTAAACCAGCCTCACGACAAAGAAGGCAGAATTCTTTTTATTTGTTGTTAACTGGCTAATTTTCAGCAGTAAAATTTCCACACCTTGAAAACAACACACCATTCTCAAAAAAAAAAAAAAACTACAGAAACGGGCTCCTTTGCAAACACAGCGTGGCTGCTAACCGTCTTTAATGGTGCAAAAATGAGCTGCATACATTCATGCAACCCCCCACCACCCTCCTCCTACAAATCTTTGGCTACACATCTGTAAAAATATGTATTCTCAGATCTGTGTTTTTATTCACATTTTTAATCAAACTCGTCTCCTTCCTCTTTGTGCTGCTTTACTTTTAATTGAGTTTTTTATTACAGTAATTATCAAGTGAGAAGGAAACGAAGTATCTGTCAGCTCGACGTGTCACAGGTACACTCTCACGTTGACATGGGAAAGTGGTGTGTGTGTGTGTGTGTGTGTGTGTGTGTTGGGGGGGGGGGGAGGGGTCTCTCGTACATCCCCCCACGACGAGGAACACAATGGCAATCACAACTCAATTAACACTTTCTATATATACAATTGTGCGCGCTCACAAACACACAAGGAAAAAAAAAAAAAAAACAGCAGGGAGAGGAGCGAAGCGGCTGCTTTCCGAGCCTCCTTCTATTGATCCTGTGACTTTGACAGCTACACCTGTTGTAGGACCTGTGAAATTAGACAGGAAGAACGACGCTCTTAAGACCTGAAGTTGGTTGACGCCAATTAGGTAACTGTTTTGTCATCCGCTTTTTAGTCGCGCGCTGAACTTTAAGTGGAGAGAAAAGGGGGCAAAAGTTTGATACAGAGAGGAGGATTTAATGCTCAAAAAGATAAAACTAATGACTAATGTGCCAAAGTGTACGACTTGCATAGAATGTATGTATGTCAAACGCCACATAAGCGCTGTGGAAACCAGTTTTTCATGCTTGATGCATGCTTTTTTCCGCATTACCATACATGTAGAACCTGTGTAAATCTGCTCTGTCTGGCTGCTATTTCATTTCTAAATTTCCAAGTCACACTTGGCCAGCCTTCCTTTATGCTACACCTGATCTGCTTTTACTGAGGCCAGTCGGAGAAAATCCACCTGAAGTTATTTCTAATACTTTGTCCTTCCACTCCCCACATGCCTTTCTTCTTTTCTCTCCCCCCCCCTCCTACCCCACTCGTCTTTTTTTTTTTCTTCTTTCTTTTGCATCTGTTCCCTCTCCCTCCCTCGTTTCTTTCTGTCTAAACTTGCTTTCCTTGATGAGTCCTAGCAGGGAATCACAGGCTCAGAAAAAAGGTAGGGGCCTGACAGAGATTGATGTCTGAGCGCTCCCCCTGATTCGCTGATTAAACCCATCAATCAATATGCAGAGGAGGTGTCCAATGCAAATGGATCCAATCAGGCGGAACGGAGTGGTATTGTCTGTGTGTTGTGGCGAGTGGTAAAGTTAGAGGTGGAGGACGGGCACTTCGGTCCGCTTTGTCTCACTAGGACAGGGGCTGGGGAAAGAAAAAAAAAAAGGGAGATGTTCTTTTTTTTTTTTTTTAAAGATTTAACCCGGAGTGGAAGGGAGAAACACGAGAAACATGGCAGACGCTCATTCAAAAACAATTACACCGCCAGGCTCGTGATCGCCGCCTCTCTCTCTCCTGTTCCTTGATATCACAAACACATGCCTCTCCTCTTGTGTAAACAGGAGAAGGGAAGAGAAAAAAAAATGGGCTCATCTGACTAGAGGTGCTAATTTCACATCACCCACCCTCCTCCCCAAACACACACTAACTCACAATCTGCCTGCAACACGAACAGGCGGGCGCGCATAGATCATCAGGGCAGCAGTCTCCTTGCGCTGTCCCCATCCCCTTTCTCTCTCTCTCTCTCTCTCACACACACCATCATATTTTCCATGTTTCCATCTTCATCCAATCTTACTGTAATGGTACAGCAGGGACTGCGGCTGGATGTCCCCTCTGGGCCAGGCTGCTCCCTGAAGTATCTGCCTTGCTCTCACTTCAACCCTCATTTGAATACAAGTAGCATCCTTGGTCATTACAATGAGAGTGTGTGTCCTGCTCGCTTGTCATTGAGACTCCTGTATGCATGTGTATGTGTGTGTGTGTGTGTGTGTGTGCAGTCTATATAGCTGTGAAAAGTGCCACGGTCGGGATGGATACCATTGCACCCAGGGGTCACGTTGGCCTCTGAGAGCCGCTCAGCATGCAGTCGCTTCGACTTGTCGGGAGGGGAGAGAAAAAACATAGCGGCTGTCGCAATCACCCAAACCGGCTTTTATTTCTGTCCAGTTCAAGTTCATTATTCATGATTGTTCCATCAGTGTTCTATCTCTATCATTCGCCAGCCTCACCCTCCTCATTCAAAACCCCACAGAAAGCGAAGGCTGATCATTTGTTTCAGTAAATGACACAGATGCCTCTCACTCTGCTTATAGACTTATTCCTCCCCCTTTTTTTTTTTTTCTTCTTCTTCTTCTTTTTTTTTTTGGGTAAGGGGTGGGGGTGAGGCGGTGGCGCATGTGAGGGAATGATACCGTGACACGTTCTTCCCTCCCTTTTCCTCCTCCTTCATCTCCTCCTTCTTTCTCTCCCCCCCGTCCACCACTCTATCCATCCTCCCTCCCTCCCTCCACTCTTTCTTCCCCCAGCTCCAGTAGGAGACAGCGAGCCCCCAAAATGGCTGCCTTGGTGCCAGGGGGACCACAGGCTGCTCTCCCATCTCCCATAATCACCGGGGCGATGCTCGGATGCCTCCCCCATTTGCATAATGCCATCCTGACACTTTCACTTCCGCCATCCATCACCGGCGGCGTGAGTCCCGCGGCCTGCTCCGTCGCTCCGTCTCCCCCTGATTGCGTCCTGTGTTTATCTGCCCAAGCACAAAAGATTGATTCCCCGCTGTCTCTCGGCCTTATGTTCAGCAGATAGGGATTTTCGCCGAATGATGAAGCACCCAGTCAGCTAATGATAAACAGAAAACACATATTCAAAAGGACGGTCTCCCCCCTCTCTCCGGCTTTAGTGTGGCTGCCGCTCGCCTTGCCTTCTCCTCTGCCATGTGTGGGGAAGGGAGGGATGTCAGGTTAAGGAAGTGAACACACTCTGCAGGGAGTTCAATTTGAAACGCAATTGTTTTCCTGTCAGTCCTTTTACATTTTTTCTGTTGATTTGCTCCAGGGGTAAGGGAAAATGAAGGACCGGGAGGAAAGGGAGATAGCAATTAAAATAAAACTGTCGTCTTGATGGCTGCTCTTGTTCTTCTACACACCACAGTGCAGGCGGATCTGACAGACCGTGCTTTAAGAACATATCCTGGCTGAAAGATAAAAGCATACATGAGTGCAGCCCAGTAGCTTTTAAGAGGATGGAATTGGTACAAGAGGCTTTCTATATTGCAGCTGAAATAGGTACAAACCAAACCCAATAAGTGCATTATGCATTTAATTACCGAGCATCAAACATGATGTCGTATTTAACCTCTGAATGACAACGTAACTACCAAATGAGCGTTGTAACAGAAGCATGTTACATTATTACATCCATTAAATCGGCAAATAAACAGTTTTGACATCGCGCGTCTCTTTAATCAGGTGGGCCGCAGTCACATTTCTTTAAATGTACTCTGTTTACGATAAGTATTCCTCGCTGCGCGTGCGACGCCGCCGCATGCGGCTGCAGAATGCAAAGCATTTCGGCAAGTGCACTAAGTCTGCAAAGTTTCACTCCACGATAACAAAATACTATTAGCTGCTGTCACGTACAGGAGAAGAGAGATTATTTTATTTATTGAAATGAGATTGAAATGATAAATCTCTCTCCCCATGATAAAACACTGGGACTCATAAGCCTAGTGTGGGGGATAGGGATTAGAAAAAGATGGAGGCGAGAGAGAGAGAGAGAGAGAGAGAGAGAGAGAGGGAGGGAGGGAGAGAGAGAGGGAGAGAGAGGGAGAGAGAGGGAGGAGTGAGAGGGGAAGAAATTCATAATGCATAATAAAACAAAAGGTGTCGTGGGAAACATCACTGATATTAAAATCAGAGGCAGACAGATCTATATGAAAAATGCAGATTTGAAAATGTAAATAACCATGGCCCTAGGGGGGAGGGGGAGTGATTCAAAGATAGGATGACAACATGAAGAGAAAGGCATTTATATGGGGGCTTTGATGTTTCTCACATCCAAATTTATGCTTCTGACGACCAAAATAATGCCACTGAAGGGGATTTTACACAGTGCACTGCTGGCCCTGTTTCATACCATGATGATATAAAACACATTATGCTTCACATTATCTCAGTGTGAGAATGCCTGGTAATGAGATGATTCACATTCAAGAGGGATACTTAAGATTGCATTTCAACATTTCCAAACAACAACATGTTATCTTCACATTAAAGCCCTGTTCCGAAACAAAGGCGTTTGATCCGCGCCTCGAATGTGCGTTGCTTCAATGGGAAGAAGCGGCGCACTGTGCCTAACCTTAGCCTCCGAGGATGACCCTCCACTTTAATACAAATGCATCCCAGATTGCTTTGATTCTGCGGCTGGAGTCAAGTTGTCAATCAAAAATCCCCCTCCCCTTGTTTGGATGAAATATCCCTTTAATAAAACCGACTGTCCTCCCCACTCAGAGGGCAGGAGGAGACGCTTGGAAATTGTGCTCCTTAGTCTTTGCCAAGATGACAGTGCACTTAAGTGAAACGCGAGTGCCCGTAGTGTTACACTTGTATTCTTATCTTTGGTGAAAGTTTAATTTCGGTGCACCTCCTGTTCAGATCCTCGTCTTCCCCGTGATATTGTTGCGTTTGACAGAAGGTTTGTGGGAGTGTGAGAAAACTATACTCGGATACCGTGCTGGCTATTGCACGTCTTTTCATGTGTAGGAACGCCTCCCCCCCTCCCCGCTCCTCACCCTTCCCTCCCGGATATTGAGGAAGAAGAGTGGGAGTCGCTGGCTATTTCCCCATGTAAATCCACTGCACAAGTTTAGCCTTGTCGCGCTTCCTTTACAATACTCGGCTCCTGAATGTTGCCATTAGGGAGCTCTCTCGCAGCCATTATTTTGAATATATTATTATTCTGGCAGCACTATCACTTGCAGCTCATCACCATTTTTCCTTCTTTTTTTTTTTTTTTTTTTTTTCTTCTTTGTTTGGAATAGATAAAAGCTCCGTGAAAAAGACGGCTTCAAGTCACTCGAAGCGCTGACGCCTCAATAGCCACATTCATTGGCTCTTGAGGTTTAGCATATGTTGTCCACATCTTACTCCGGGTTTGAATGTAAGATCTCTCTCATCACAATGCCGCCATTTACTGCGAACATAAAGGTGCGCGCTGCTGTGAGGAAATGTATGTAGAAGCTGGATTTTATTTTCCTGTACGGCCGTCATTAGTATGGGACTCTGGGAATGCTGCATAGGAGTCCAACAGGGCACAAACAAAGGGTTTTAATCAATTATTGGCATTGTTAATTTTAATTAATCATTTGCAATAATTTGTTAGTCAATTATGAACCATTAATGGGCATTCTTTGGGTTACAAGGTGTCGCACTTAAAGACAGCGATGAATTTTGACTATATTCTAAATACTAACAACTTATTATTGGATTACCAACAACTACATTGCGTAGATCCTCCTCGTGCCCCCTAAACAACTAGATCTGTTGGAATCTGTCGGTTCAGACTTTGTGGATCCCCAAAAATGCACAATTAGATCGAGATCTGGGGAGTTTGAAGTTAATGTTTAGGGCTCTTTGTCGTGTTCCTCGAGCGGTTTTTGCAATGTAGGGGAGTGACGTTACTATGGGAGAGTGTGCTTTGTGTGCAGTAATGTTTAGATGACTGGTACATGTCAACGTAAGAGCCACACGAATGCAAAGGGTCAAGGCTTCCCAACAGAACTTTACATTTTAATGAGACGATCCACGTTACTTACTTCACCTGTCAGTTGTTTTGATGCTGTGACCGACTTGTGTAAAGATCCTAAATTAGAAACTAGTATAATTTGCAACTCCCATGTGCACTCACTTTAGTAGTTCAGATTATCTGGATCAACTTCATTCGAGCAATGTTGCCACGTTCCCCGGTCTCAGCAATTACTTGGTTAACGTGGAAAAAAAATAATAGGCAAAGCTACAAAAATAAAAATGTAATAAACCAGAATTACCCTTTATATGAAAATCCAAATAAGAAACACAGGAAATACGAGAGCGTTTAGGAGCGGAGCCGCATGCCAAGTTGGATATCTCTGCACAGCCACGCGCTGCTCTTCTTTGGTCAGTCTCCGGGAGCCCTTTAAGAGCAAACAGGGCCTTCACCTCGGCCCTCTCCACAGCTGCTTTTAGTCAGGGCCCGAGGTCCCTCCATGCTCTCCCCTCCCCTTCCCCATCTCCTTCCATCCCTCCTGCCCCTCAGCTTTCTGTTCTCTTGCCAGGACTGTAATCAAGCCTTCAGCTTGTGGCCAGGGCCTACCCCCCTCTCAGCCCGAAAAAGCCACCAACAGACTAAACTATGAGAGAAATGAAGGGGCAGAGACATGAGAAGGCGAGCGGGGTGTGAGAGATAGTCATTAAAACTGTGCCCCGTGCGCCGAGAGTCTAATGTTTTTAAAAAATCCGGGAATCGCTGGGAAAACATGATTCCCCCTCCCTCCAAAAAAAAAAGTTCTGCCACTGTTAAAGCTGGCAACTCAAGTGAGCAGTAATCAAAAACATGTGCACCTCGGATTCCACTCATAGCGTCGCCTTGATTACGGCCCGTGTCGGGATGTTTGTCGGGGTGATATTTGCGATACTTTTAGAGGAATTTCTCGCTGAGGGGCGCCACCTTTTTTTAGAGCTTTTCTTTCTAAAGGGCAGACCGTACCTGTTCTTGTGCGCGCTCTCTCCCTTTACAGTGTCATTTTCCATGGCCACAGGGGACGGTGTACACGCCATGGTCATGTCCAAACAAACCCCCATCATATTCCTTCGCTGGTGCTCCTGAATACAACGCCCTCTCAGATGACATGACTGCAACAGCAGCCCATTATTCTGGACAGCCTTTTGGTTTGCTCAAGGATGTGATGTTGTCAGTGCTGCCTTTCAAGGCCGGGTTCATGTACAATCTGTCAAGGCCACTGAAAAACAATGCTGAGGATCATTACACAGATATGCGGGGCCATAATCTACTTTTTTTTTTTTTTTTTTTGCATCCAGGCGATTTGAGCACCACATAGTCACGTGGGTTTCAACGTGGTGATGAAGATCCAGTTGATGTGGGATTCGACTGAAAAGAAAGTTCATTTCTCATGAAAAAAGATTAGTGGAAAAGTAAACGGCAGTATGGGCAAAAAAAAAAAAAAAAAATCATATAAAGTTAGGTTCCTACTTCAGAAGATCCCCCCTTCAATATTTTTAGCATCTAAATATTTGTTTGCCTCCTTAAACCGAATTTAAATAAAATAGGTTCACTTTATTTTCTAAAGACATTTGTAAAGGAAAATCCATGGCAGGAAATCCGCCCAAATCCTTGGAAAATCCAATAATATTTGCATAGAGCTTAAAACATGCAAAGTCCCTGCGTACGAATTAAGCTGGAAAGGAAAGCCCTGCTGGTTATGCATTAAAATGGATTGGAAGCAGGGTTTGACTCCTACAGGTAAAAGCCCCGGAGTGACTGATTCTGCACTTTGAGGAGACAAAAACCAAGAGATGTCCCTTCACTGCTGTCCAACTCCTCACTGTGCAGCTGGATAATCTGTTTGGCAAATGCTGCGCGCAACTCGCTGACCCTCTTCAGCTTTCACACCTACTTTTCGAATACGAAAGACGAGCACAAAGAAATCCCTCTACTGTACATCGCACAAGGCCATTGATGTACAGTGCAAACGTAATGGATAGATTCCATTGTGACGGATACGAGAGGAGACACAAACCTGGTCACAATAGGACGTGAGAACAGAAAGTTGAGGAGAGGAGAACGTGGAAGGGCTTTTCTTTAGCTGAGGTTCTTCCAAGGCCAGTGCTGATTATAGGGCAAGGCCTGACACAATATGCCTGTGTGCTGTCAAGTTGTGGAAAACAAACATGGAATTTATAGCACATTAAGAATTCAACAGGCAATCTATTCAAGCAATTAATGGCGTATGAAAATAAGCTCTGTTGGCGTTTGAAAGCACTGCAACATGAATGTAGGCCACGACTGTTGTGCGCTTCTGTTTTCCGCTGATTCGCCCTTGAGGATCACAGTTCCAGAGCTCACACTCTTCACAAAGCTTCCCTGCAAGTTGCCGTGCCCCCCTTTTCATATTCTTGTGTTAAAAAAAAAAAAACGCACGGCATATCTACAATTACAGTTTCCTCCTCTGTTTGCCCACAAAGCGCAGTCAAGGTGATTCTGATTGTACTAAACGATGTTTGACATTGACAAGATATTCAGGACATGCTGTCTTTTGTCATCGCAGAATTGAAAAATTACACCACTTTGAGTAAGCTGTCATCTGACAGTTGAAACGGGCCTGTGGGGCGGAAAAAAAACGTACACGCAAGCGCACGGTTGTACAAAACTAGTGGACACGCAGTTCTCCTTAATTCCCCCTGTTCGACTTAGTGTGTTTATCATTCTTATCTAATTACTGGTTTGGCAGAGAAGCTGATCCTGTAACTGACTGATGAGATAAAACCACAAAAATCCGCACACACAGGGATGAGACACACTCAAGCACACAACGAGTTTCGGGCCTCGGGGTATCGAGGTACTAAAGAGCGACCTCTGGCCTCGCTGTGTTTTCTTTGCACTGTACTATTGCCACTCACAACACATTCCTGCCATATTTGTAAAGTCGTTTATAAGTGTCACTGCGGGGCTTTTCTAACTGCCCTTTTGAATTTGCCACCAAGCAGAGATTATATAACACAGGTAGCATTTCTTTTTAAAAAAAAAACTTTCCAACTTGATAAACTGGATGATACAAAAACTTGTTTATACTCAATTCCCCCCCCTAAAAAGTCGACATTTTTGAGGATCTACGAACTTAATCTGCTAGAAATCATTCAACAAATCTGTCCCGTGAGGTTTTTAAGCAACAGAAGGGTCCAAGGCCGGGAAACGGTGCAGAAGCCATACAGTAAACTGAGTTCTGACACTGTGCCCTGACCCATGAGAGGGATTATGGTGAAGCTTTGACAGCCCAGGAGTTCCACAACAACCACTTAAGACAGGAATCCTGCCCGTGGTCCTGAGGGAATGTATGTATGTGTGTGTGTGTGTGTCTTGGAGTCTTTTTTTGTTGTTGTTGCCGGAGGTGTTTCTACTGTTGGTCAGGGTGAAAGAAAACAGCCATGAGTGATTTTGAAAGATGCTCCTTAAAGACACCCGTATCCGGCGACTTCCAGGAGAAGGTTAATGTTGTACGTACAGTTATCAGGCTCTTCTACATATGCATAGAAACTATATATGCTTAAATCACCTCCCTCATTGTATGTGTGGCCCATTAAAGACGGCGGCACATTCCCCCTTTCACGATGCCAGCGCCACAAATTTACACATGATAATTCAAAAGATTCACACATGAATGACACAAAGTGATCATTTCGGCTCTTCACACATGCACTACATTAGTTTCACATGTTGTAGCCTCATAAAAATGAATCTCAAGGAGAGCCTGGTACAGATTAACACGGTATACATTATAGACCACTGATGCCTCCCTGACATGTGACCAAAATTAATCAGATTTAGATTCAAGTGATCAAACTGTAATTAATCATGTGAAGAGGGAAATGATCCTTGACGCGGCTCCAGCTGCGAGATGCCTCTGTTTGGTCCCGCGTGCCCCTCTTACAGGGGGTCCACCGGGGCTACATTAAGAGGCTTTGTGCCAATGTCACCTAAATTACAGTCACTTAACACAACAGATGTACTGAATGTCGAGCAAATGATGTGCTCGGGGTTGGGGCGGCACATTCACATGCATGGAATAAATTTTTTACCCAATGTATCAAACGTGTTTTTGTTGCATCCTCTTCCCCCTCTCGGTGAATTTGCATCTCGCTATACACATAGCATGCTCCACTAACCCACACTGTCTTGTATCTCCATACAACTCCATCGATGGCTCTTTTATTTGACGGCCTTTAGAGTCTCCAATGCGGCTTCCTGCGTTGGTAAATTAAGCGTATTTATTTCACTGCATCAGTTTGAGGAGATTTTCTCTGCACTTATAGACTCAGCAGTGGATATGCCAGACGAGCTTAGTTCAGAAGATTATTTTCCCTCTTTGTGTGTCAGACTCGTCAGCAGAGGCACAGGCAGATACAGGTATTCAGATGGGAGCCAACGTGGACCGGGCCATTGTGCATCTCTGCACACAGGAACAGAGCGTTCTGGCATTGCAGGTATAAAGGGGGACAAAAACCCCGGGTTGCAGGCACAAATTACATTCATCAAGTTTATCAATAGCAAGTGGAGATTGAAGCCAACAAGCTCACCCTACCAACACCTCCTTCTCCATCCTCCGTAAGTCTGGCTTTCAATGCACAAGTTAATGCTGCATACACCGGGAGAAATGATCTGCTCACAATTATGCCTCCTTGGATGGATATGTTATGAAACCAACACCGCTACTGCTACTACTCTGGCAACAATCCCTAAACATGAGTGAAGATCTCATTTCTGCGCATAAATACTAAAGCAATGCGTTGATACCGTAGCCCCTCTTTTTATATGATAGGTGGAGAGAGAGGGAGAGAGGGATTATAGGCAGTTTAAAAGATGATACTCTTCAACAGTTTGTAATTGTACTTTACTGGGAGAAAACGAAAAAAAAAAAAAAAGTAAGGGGAGATATATTCTGAAAAATCATAAGCCATTATGCTCCAGAAAGGGTTTGTGGGGCGGGGCGTATATCCACATAAAGCACTGCCGAGAACCTCCAGCAAATTACCCCGCAGGCCCGCGAGGAGGGGGAAATATCACTAATTGCCCTCCATTCTGTCAGGTCAATTGACTCTAATTGGAAAAATAATAAAAAGCATACTACCCCGGGAGCAGCAAGCTCTGAAAACGACAGGGTCCTTTTTTTTTTTTTTTTTGGAAAGAAAGCAAAGTGGGGAGGAAAAAGCTCAAATTCCTCAGTGCAAATATGCCATCTGAAATCTATCTTTGCCACTGCAATTCCTCCCTCAAAGACAATTACGGCATGCCTTCCTTCTGCCACTTGGCTGTAATTACAGGAAAAAAAGGGGCATGGGTTACATACCAAGTGAGTATAATAAAATGACATGTGATTAGGCATTAATGTGCATAATCCGGCTCTTTTTACACCTTAATGTGTGATCTTTAATAGTAATTGAGAGAAAGAGTGTCTGCAGACTTGTGTGAAGGAGGGGAGGGGTCCTCTGGTCAGCTGCTATTGAATTGTCTCCCCGGAGAGCTCGGTAATTTGGAGTCAAATGAGCGTAGTGGGGAGGCCGGGGCCACCTACAACAGTTTGAACGTACAGTAAGAGAACAAGGAGGTATTGAATATGAGCTATGCCCCAGGTGTTGGCAGACAAGAGGGAATAGAGCTAATCTACTATCTACATTACTAAATTTTCAGAGATGAATGTCTCTGCTAATATAATCTCCCACCCCGGGGGGATGATCCTAAGATTAAGGGTCTGACTCAGTATTCATTGCAGTATTCAGCCCTTTGAGTCGCTCAAAAGTTGTAATTTTACTTAAGCCCAGCGCTTACCACAAACCAGAAGAAAGTTCCCCAACTCGCCCATCCTCACTTGGCAAAAATATGAGCAGACTCACTGCAAAAAGTATGTTTTTCTTCTCCTCGAAAGCTGAATAATTGATAAGTTTGATTGCAGTGGTCACTTACATATCAATTTGTCTCAGAAGTTAAGGAATTTTCCATGATGCATGCGGCAGCTTTTATGTATTTGCCCAAAAGTATTACCGAGATAAATCACTCGACCGGCTGAGGAATTCGACGTGCGGTGTGTCAAATTTCTGCTCTCCTGCAACTTCACATCAGCATGACCCCGGTGAGTGAGTTGTTGATAGTGGCCAGGATCCGCCGAAACTTCTCCCGAGAAGCAGCGTTTTCAGATTCGTGCGGATTCAGTGCTATCGCAGGTGCTTGTGATTAATTCACCGGCATGTAAGGCTTCTGGATGACAAAGACGTTCTCCGGTGAGACCCACTGGCACATCCCCCGCTAGCGACGTCTTGCCCCCAAGAGACAAAGTTAGGATAAAACAATGACAGGAGCCCAGCAGCACACAAACCGGTGCCAAACAGCACACCCACCTGCTTATGATCAATGAAACCTCACTGTATACTATCTCAGCGCACCACGCCAGCCACTGATGAAAGGCCTCATCGTTAGTGACCGTCTTTGATCGGCTCATCGCCTGTTTTGAAATGTAAATTGACGGGAGAAGGAAAGGGCTTCGTGAAGGAGTGGCATGAAGAGGAGAAAGGGGGACCCTACCCTCTGGGGAGATTAACGCCACCCCAGTCAGACATATGTCAAGTGGGGCTTGATGAATCCTGGGAAAATGAAAAAAAAGGTATGAAAAAAGGGAAGTCAGAGGAAAGAAAGCCCTTTCTCTTTCCTTCTCGCCTCCTTCTGCACATCCCTGCCTCTCAGATCATCATCTCCCGCCCTTATTCTGTCAACGCCCTTCTTGATGGTTACTGTCAGAGGTGCGCATCTCTTTTGTAGTGTGGTGTTTTGCTGCTGCCACAGCGGAGATGCTTCCTTCCTCTGCATATGCACAAGTAGGATGGGAGAGAGAAAGAAGGGGGGGTTTAGCAAGGCAAGGATGCTTGTAGTATCTGCTGATCATGACACACCTTTGGGAATCAGAAACCAAAGGACAGCGGGAACGCTTCTCGAGAAATAGTGGGAGCAGGATATCGGAGTAGAGGGATTTGGGTGGTGGTGGTGGTGGTGGTGGTGGGGGTGTTGCAAGGGCAAAGCACATGTCTGTGACATTGTGGGTGATAACACAGGCAAGACAGCAAACCAATGTGTTGAGAAAACCTTAAAGGAAATGGGGAGGGATGCCAAGAGGATTGGCTTTTCTTAAAAAAAGCTGTAATCTTAATCCATATGTGGTCAATAGAGTGGAGGAGTCACGGATGGATGGGCCTGGTCATTGTGGAAAGGAATGTGTGTCTTGCCACGGAAGGGCGGAGGTGTCACCTTCTCGGTTCAATCCTGTGTCTGTCTGCCTGAAAAGACCATTGCATCATTTGAAGTGACGATGAAATAGAATAGCTAAATAATGTCCCAGCAGGAGGCAGCTTGCGGAGATGATACAATGCACAGGGCCTTCAAACTAATGGCCAGCTGTCTTATAATGAGCCCCGGCGATCCAGGCCCGCTGATTACCCCCCTCGCCCCGTTGCCGTCCCCACTGTGGGACATTATGGTGGGGGGTGGGGGGGGAAGGAGTGCAGAGGTGGAAGATGAGGGTAGGACTGTCCCTCGCTCTCACGGCTCACACCCCCCAAGCCCTCCATCACCGCTACTGAGCACCAAAACCCTCTCAGTTAACGAACTGTGAGCCGTCTAATTAGAGCTCAAAAATTCATGAGGGTCCTCATTAATATTGAATATCTGTTGTGGGCCACGACTTCAAAATAAGCACTTGCATATGCAGATGGAAGGTGAGAGAGAGAGAAGAAGGAGGAGGAGGGTGGGAAGGAATGAATAAGGGAAGGAGCACATTGTGAACCACCAAAGTAAAGGTAGTGAGGTAAAGGTGGAGGGAAGGAGGAAGACGGGATCTAAGAGGGTAGGGAGTGGGAAGCACATGAAAAGAAGGGTGACGGACTGGGAAACAGACGAGGGGATGAGATGGAGGGAGAGCCGAGGAGAGGAAAAAGTGGGAGGAGAAGGGAAAGGGATGAGAAAAAAAAAAGTGGAGGACCCCAGAGAGCTGTACCTGTGGAGAAGAGTTGTAATGTTGGAGGACTCTCCTGGGAGAATATGCATGGTCTTTAATGAGGAGGGTGGAGCGCGATGGTGAGGAATAACAAGAAAAAAGAAAGGGAAAAAAAAAAAAACATTCTGCTCTTAATCCCTCGCTGAGAGGAAAAACTCTTTTAAGCAGGTACGCAGAGGTATCACTTTTCAAGTCCCTCACTCCTTCTGTTTTACCCTGGAAAAGGGTACACAGATGAAAGATACAGTCATTTGAAGATTGTCTGCTACCAACAACCATCATTTGCCTTTGAGATAATTCTGGGTATTCCACTTCAGATTCAGAGGCATATGGGTAGGGCAGAGGAGGGGGGATACACTACATTAACTATATGTCAGCCACTCTGGAAGACATCAAGAAAGTCATTTCATACTGAGGAGGGGGTGAAAAGCTGATACAAATAAACAATTTTTCCTCACATCGCCACACTAGTAGACGGTTGAGTTTTGTCTTTTGTAACACTGCAGCAACATGAGGAACTGTGTTGCGGGGTGTGCATGCCTGCCCTTAGGCCTCAGTAAAAGCAGCAGCTTTTAGGACAAAAGGCCCCATTTATACTTGTCATTTGAAGCGTCTCATATCCAGATAAATGCAATTTAATACACTTTTGTTTACACTTAGCCACATATATGCGTCTCCGTTAGCAGCATCCCAGATCTGATTGCGATACATCTGAGGTTTTAGCAGACTATATGCAGACCAGCCTCAGCCTGCTCAGTCCTGAGGGTGGTAACCCTGTCCAAATGATTACCGAGGCAAAATAAGAATAGCTTGTGCCAACAGTTGAGCCAGGTAGCTAATAGCACACGACGAGGTTTCTTGGGAGCAACTTTTCAACATCTGGCTACAATGCATTTAAAACCAGTTGAATCCATCTGTAATGTTTCTTGGATGCCTTAATTTGGGTTTTGCAGTAACTTTAAATGTTTCAAAAACTGCAGTTCCTCAAATGTCCACTTGAGGCTGTCTCTAGAGTGAGTCAATCCTCATAGATCGCCATGATGAAATGTCCATTTCTACAGCAGAAATAAACATGTTTACAGCCTTGTATGAAGAATAGTTTTGGCCTCTATGGTTAGTTTTCCTGCTCATGAGAACAGTAAGGGGGTAAATTTTTGTATGCCTCACTCAGCTAAATTGTATTAGGGCTACAAGTTATGCATAAATAAGGGAGTAGCCGCTTTGAGTGACTGCTGCAGGCCGTCATCAGACAGTCTCAGAGATGTTTTTATGCCTACCTCTGCTCCACGTCGTTGCTCACTTTTTGGATTAGTTGGGAGTTAGGCGGTGCCAGTGCTGCCAAGAGCTACCACACCGAGCTTCAAAACTGCTCCTCAGGAGACTCTTGGGAAAGGGTTCGTCCATCTTTAAATACAGTTTATCGTTTGCATTCTAGCATATGATTTGAAAAACTGTGTTCATGTGACACAAAGCAAAATCTCACACAAATTTCTCAGATGCTAGTTGGAGCTTCTGTAGGTATCAATGTACGCAAGGCCAATGTGTGTTTTAAAAAAGCACAACTCAGACTGATCTCAATGCCTGCCAGAAATTTTAGCTCTTTGAATTTCTCTCTCAAACCAAAACATTTTCATCTAGCGAGTATGGGCCTTTAGCCAATTTAATGCTGCTGAGAATTAATTCATGTCTTTTAGTGTTCACATTTCTGTTTTGCATTGATTTGTAGCGCTGGCCCGCTATCAGTCTTCTCATTTAAGTCCCAGCAACAAAGAAACTAATCATATGTTCCAAAAATGTCCAACTATTACTTTAAGGGAATCAAGGTGTGCAAGGCGTCTTGAGAGCTAAGCTTTAAACTCTGTGTGCCGAATGAGCACGCACGCAACATACATAAATGTACGCGCACACATACGCGTGTGAGGACAAGTCTGGTTGTGTCAGCTCAGGCAGCTGTTTTGCCCATGTGTGCTCAGCACTTTGCTTGTGTCCATGTGTGTACGTGTTTGTGTTTGCGAGCGAGGTGACTGTGGTTGGGGCCAACCTGAGTGCTCCTTCTTAATGTGTCTGGGAGGTCCAGGGGAGTCGATGGCTTTGGAGGGCGTGGATGTGTCTGCACTGAGAGATTTACAGGCTTCAGCCAGGATCACTCTCTTTTTCTGGTGCCAAGTTAAGCAGTAGCATAATTAAAACCTCGGAGGAATCCTTTTGAAGTCAACAATGGGCTCTTAGGGCGAACCTTAATGCAAACACACATACTGTACACAAACACACACACACACACACACACACACCAAAGTCATGCACACACTTGCGCGCCGTCTTTTGCTCTCAGAAGAAACACATATGCGACCACACACATATACTGTATGTCCGTGTATCTTCACACACTCTGGAAAGATGCAGGGTAGATTAGATTAGAGCTCTATTTGTTGTCGAGGAGGAAATTCATTTCCACAGCCAGCCAGTTGCAGGTACATTCATACAAGACAGTTATTACTCCGGCACATGATTTGACACAGACCAACACACCATCACAGAGGGGAATGCACTCATAACAAGAAGACATAGTTGGAGGAAAAAAAAAACAGTCTAGGTTGTTGACAGCATGTGGGGTAAAATTATGCATTGATAGTTAATGTGAGACTTATCCAGTGTGTAGAAAGAAACCGCATTTGCCTAAATGCTCTCCCTCAGTGTCTGCTAACGTTGACTTTCTGCACGCACACACACACACATATGCACACAAGAATACTGTATAGGACAATTACTCACATTAAACACCAACAGATGCCATCTTGATTAAATTTGACCGCACAAACACAAATGGAGGCGAGCGGGTCTGCGTCAAGGGTTCCCAGAGCATATGCTGTGCAGGTCGTCAGGAGCCCGGGAAAGGAGGAAGGATCTGAAACCGCCTGCTGTTGTTGCCTTGCTGACAACACACCGTGGAAAATACCCTCCGAGCTCCAAGACGGCGCGGGGATCACGACCCACCATCCGGCCTTCTTCTCCGAGACGCTAAGAGACGTAAACACAGGTGGAGAAACCGCAATAGATGTTAGCAATTCGCGGTGCGTGTAGGTCCTGACCTTGTTAAGTGAACAGTAGTTTTGCTGCGGAGACACGACGGAGGTGTAAATTGGACAATCCATGTTTTTCCTCTATAATGAGCTATTTCTGTGTGTGTGTGTTTTTTTTTTTTCTTTTCACAGCTTTCGGCTTCACATGAAAGTGAGAAATGGTATAAGTTGTGCATCCCAAGGTTGCAAAGTCAAGTTAGATTATGCCCTGGACCCATACCGGCATAGATCAAAAGTATTGGGCCTTGTAATACGATCACAGTGGGAGTTCACAATGTGAGTTAACTCGCTCTTTAGAGGGGAGGGGATGAAAATAAATGCGCGATCCTTATCTTGCATTGCCCATAACCCATGCAGGCATGGTGGTGGTATGCATCGATAAACTCATAAACAAACTGTAATTACTAGCCCATTAGAGTCAGACCCTCACAAACACAGGCTCATAATCCGTACACAGGAGGGATGGAGGCTTGTCGCTCGTTTTCATATAGCCCACTGAGCAAAAAAAAAAAAGTAGAGCAAAACACTTAATGATTTGTGACTAGGGGACAAACAAACCATTTCGATATAAGAAGCTTACACACTCTCGAAAGAGATGTCGCAATATTGACGCTCGTCGCTGTACACACACTTGCCTGTGTTTGAGTTAATTTATAAGGGGGGAGGTGATCAGAAACCGGAAGGCAAATTGGTGTTTTATTAGAGGTAAATAAACATGTATTCCTCATCCGGGAGTAATCGAGGGAGAATAATCACTTCAGCCGCGGGTAAGTTTCAAGACGATGGCCTTGTTGTTTGAACTGGACCCAGTGGAGAGCGGTTTGTTTTCCCTTTTTACGTCTAGACACAAAGTCTCTTGACAGTCGTGGCCACGCACACGCCGAGAGAAACCCAAGTCCAGAGGGATTGGAGGCAGGAACCCCGAGTTCATTCATTATACGAGGCGAGTCCCTCACTGGCTCTTGATGTCACTCTGCAACCCTAACCAGGGTCTGTCGCATTTTGAATGATACCGTGGCTTTCCTATGACATTTTGGACATTAATATTGCAGGGATTCCTTATATCCCTCCTCCATAGCCTTATGTGTTCTTATGGGGTCCTTCAAAGGCGCTGGTCAGGTCCTCTAACCTGGGATATATGGGTTTTACGTCTTCCCCTCGCCTCCTAGTTGGTCAGAAGGGATATGCGGTGATCCACTGTGTGTGTTTGTTTGTATGTCTATAAGCTGTGTGTGCGCGCATACGGCTCTCCAACCCGAACCCGCCTCGCTCCTAACCTTCAGTGGACGCGCCATGACTGAGTGATCAAGCAGATCAAGCCCTCATCTGCCTCAGCTCCTCTCTGTGGTGACATTTCGCCAAACCACAGGCAATCCAGGCCGCCCTGATCCTCCTCAGCCCATGTTTATTCACGAAGCAGGTGGGCCAAGCGAGCCTGGAGACAGCGTGAGTCTTAAGATTGTAGGGGGGGAAAAAAAAGGCAAATTTTTTATCCAAGGAGCGCGAACAAAAGCGCTAATAGTAAAAGGTGGAGATGAGGAAATCAGTGGGAACAGCAAAACAGGGAGACGATATATGTAAATGCACAGTAGTCTCAGTTGGTTTGTTACAATACAAAACGCAAAATTGCAGATCTGTGACTTTTGGTTTTTTTTGCTTTTGTTTTAAAAATGCACCTTTTCTATTTTAGTGTCCCTCAAAGGAACCAATCATTGATTATTCATCATAATTAAATAAAAGTGCTTGTTTTTAATGCTGATCATTCTCTATAACGACAATTTAATAGATGGCAAGAATCCTCTGCAAACATCACTGTGTTCTCTCCGAGGAATTAGCTGATTAATATATCACGTTTTTAATTTCCTGAGTTCTCTGCATTTGTTTTTTTGCATTTTGTTTCACATGTCATTGAGTTTTAGAGTGTTACTCACAGTTTTTTATTGTTTAAACCTAAATTTAGCAGCAGAACATATTCAATTCTACTCTATTCCAGTAGAAATGCAAACCCTTAGTGCAAATCTTTCTACAAAAGAACGTTTGTTTTTTGTCAACCTATTTAAAGAGACCTGTGAAAACATCATCATCTTAATCATTGGCTGTTTAATAGATCACATTTGCAATTTATTGATCAAGTAAATTTGTTTGATTTTCTCTAGTTTCAGCTTTGTTAAAAATCTTTTTCTTGCTGTTTTTTTTAAATCATTTTATTTAATATATTATTGCATTTTCTGACTGTTGGTCACAGTTTTTGGACTATTTTCCAACAATGAGTCACAAATTCAACCGTAGAACATATTCAGCTCTATTCTGCTCCAGTAAAAATGCAAATCTTTAGTGCAAACCTTTCCACAGATGTTTTTTTTTGTCAACCTGACATTAAAAGAGACCTTGATTGTGCTGCAGAAAGATGCCCCAAGAGAAAGCACATTTCAAAATTGCACACATCCACTAAGTTCTAGGGTATTATTAAACTGAAAGAAAAAAAAAAAAGTGTGTTGTGCTCTCTTACGCCGGCAGGAATAAAATGCCTTTAGGTCACATGTGGTAAATAATAACTGGTGATGCTCGAGCGAGTTGAGAGGTAGTTATTAATTATAGTACGATGTGTTCAAGCGCAAGGTATTAGCCTCTGTTGCGCTAACCACTAACCGCTAACTGGTGTTTGACCGGCGCTGAGCTTTCTAATATGTCTGCAGGGACGCGAGAGGTTCTAATTAATCCTGAGCTGACGGCCAAGCCAGGACATCCCCGGGGAGGCATCAGGGAAAGCAAGGAGTATCAGCACACTTATCCACACATTAGACTCAACACCCTCACTGGGATGCTGAAATGGGATGCTAAAGGGCTGCAATTGTTCTTCTCCCACCTGGTTAAGTGAAAAGAAAGCGCTTTGGTTCGTCAGCAAATCTGAGAAAAAAAGCTAAAAAACAAAATTGATCGGTTTTGATATTTTTCTGCTAATCTGTCACTCAAGTGGAATTATCACCGGAGTGAGTCATTATAAAAAAAAGAATATTCATGTCCTGTCTGACTCACTCAAAGTTTCCTCCGCTGAAAAGGTTGTCTGACGGAGGATGAATCTCATGCATGTTTGTCAATATAATTTGTTCTCCCCTTCACCCTAGAGGAACACGCCAGTCCCTTAAGGTTTCCGACTCAAATGCCAACATCTGTCTGGCAACGGAGCAGGAACGAGACAGACTAGGACACCTTCATCAGAGGTATTCTCCGGTTGACAGAAGCCACAAGGTGGAATTTCAGAGATGAAATATCGGGGCGAGCTGAAAAGAGGTTCGAGTATGCAAATCCCCTCACTGCAACCCCCCCACGTTAAACAATCCATCTTGATTAATATTTCATGTAATGAATATCTATTAATCTGGAAAACTTTTTTCTTGCTTTTCCTGGAAGAAGCCAGATCCCCCCCCTCTTTTTTTTTCTGATACTGATGTCATCTTTCTGGACGGCCATCTTGGAAAAAACGGAGACAAAACATCTTGTAATAATGCGCCAAAAAGCACCACCAGCCTCTCCTTTTTCTGTCTGGAGCTCATGATCGTCTGGAGCAAAAGCAAGGCCAAATGTGCTGAAAGTCCAACAAAAAAAAAAAAGAAAAAAAAAGAGAGAGATCCACAAACAATTTGGCATGGCTACTCGCACTTATCCTCCATTCACTAACCTTCTTTCATGTACGTTTTACTTGGCACCCTCCGTCCCTCCTCCCCGAGCCCACTCCACTGATAGCGGAGTGGGTGAGAGTAGCACATCACAGTACCACGCTCTCTCTACCTCACCACTTTCATTATATTGTCATTTTGAATTATCAACAGCGATGGACTGGCAGGGATGACTGACACATTCCTGCAAGCGGAGCAGCTCCAGCCTGGCTCTCCAGCGTGTTCTGGCAAGCCCAGCTTCACGCCGTGCCAGATGGGAGAGGGCCGGCCAAGTGTCTGGCCAAGGGGCTGCACTAATACTGCATAAATAGAGGGGGGAATCCCCTGCCCCCATACTGGCTGAAAACAATACATCTGTGTTGAAGTGGAAGGTGATATACCTGGGAAGACATGTGCTCATCCTATGATTATATGTAATTGAGTAGAAAGAGTCACATAAAAAAAACGGCTGCAATGCAGATATGGTAGGGCGAGTACATTTTAATAACAGCACTGTATCCATTACCAAATGTCAATTTCAAGTCAAGTGATATAATTGAATAAAACAGATGCTCTCTTTGCCAGAAATATGAGGCAGTATAACTAATGTGTCAGTGAAAATCTATCTGAAACAAGCGAGGGTGACAGAAAAGATATCACTATAAAATGCGGTTTTAGCAGCAAATTAGATCGTGCAGCAACGGATTTCACCATAATTTGCATTTTGCATGTAAGCAGTGTTGGGCCAAAAATACTTGGCGCAACACTACAGTGGCGGTCTCCGAGGGCTTAACAGCACCAGCAGACAAGGGGGAAAATGGAAGAGAAAGACAATGAAAGCGAAGAGAGGGGAGTAAAACATAAAAAGTATTAAAAAAAAAAGAGAGAGCGAGAGAGAGAAAAAAAAGAAAGGACATGCTAATAAAAAAGGAGTCCCAGTGTAGCAGGGCGAAGGCCAGGATGGAGTCTTGTGGGACGTTACATTTCACAAGACGCTGGGATCCACATCAACCAGTTAGCAGCGGTTTTACAGCTATGACTCTGTGGTGAAAACCACTTTGTTGCCTCGGATGTAAATTACGTGTTCATACAGAATCATGGGTTCTGACACTGAAAGGATCCAAAACACTGATGCTCTGTGTTTTTTTTTTTTTGCTCACCAGACAGCACTATGAATTTGTATTTCAAAAAAAAAAAGGTAGACGGACGTCTCATAAGTAGAAAAGTCTGGGTGTTATTAAGGTTTGTGTTGCCTCGTAGGGTGGAGTCGTACAGTGAACATGAAAAAAAAAAAAAATGCAACCACTCTTCTTGGTGTGCTACTTTTTTCTTGACTAAAAAACACAAGGTTGCTGCGGTTCTTTCAATTTTCTCAGGACTGCGGCTCTTTAACAGACATCTCATCTGATCCTCCGGCAGTTCCACATAAAAATAGTCGCAACTGAAGTTCTGAACGGCTTCGTTTTAGCTGATTTGTCAAACAGACAGAAGGGCAATTTGTTGACGAGCGAGACCGCGGGGGTTAGTGACACGACGGGAGGAGTTTGTTTGAATGATATTCTTAAAAGCCGTAGTCTAATTTGTTAATTGGGAGAGGAAAAACAGGAATAAATGAATAAAGGAGACATCAGGTGAACTACATCTACATCAACTGCTTCTCCTGGAAAATGATTATCTTACTCTGGCCCTTAGATATTCCACGACATGCGAGTTTGTGCTGGTCTAAACATATCTAACGGAAGATAATGAGTCTCGGAGAGTTTAAAAAAGACAAACAAGCCCCTTACAAGACACACTGAGCTGCACACACTGTGGAATCCTTCACTAATTTGTATCAGGGAAGGATTGGTTACACCTCATTGCAATACATATTATTTTTGGTTTACAGTATATTTGCTTACACACAGACGTACACAGACACTCTTCAGTACTGTAGGTGCAATCCCCTTTGATAAAACCACAGCGGAGTCTGAAATATATCAAACTGGGTCTCTTAAACTTAATCATCTGCCCAAGTCTGCAAGATTCAGCATGTACCAGTCGTTGGACATCTGCATGCAGCACAAAGCCACTACTTTAAATGGTCAATAGAGCACATGTGTGGCTCGTAATATACTGCATATGTAACGGATCCATCCTCCAAGAAGACCTCATCCTCATTTTACTTTTTTACTCATGGACATGTGCAAACATCATAGACGCACAAATGTCATTATCCTCATGTCTAGAACTCTGCTCCGCCAATGAGCAAAAGTTCTGTTTACTGTTTGCCATGTGCTACGAATGTTTGCTGTGATCGGATTATCTCTATTATTACTATCTTGTGTAATAAAAACATGGCTCACAAAAGGTACAGACTTCTGGATTTAGGTAAACCTAAGCAAACAGCAGAAGACAGATCACCAGGTACATTGTGGAGTTGTGTAAAACGGTGCGGACACACCAAGATGGGAAGATAAATCACTTAACTTTTTACCATTATGGTATTGTGGCGTGTCGGAAATAAATCGATGAATTAAATGCGCAGTAAATGGGCGTGCACGTACTCCATGCATGCACATTACATGCACAGTGTGGATACAAACTTTGATGGTGGAGTCTCTGCAAAACTCTTACAGATTTTGGGTAGATTACGAAATTGATGTTACACAAACTTTAGGGGACCTTTGTGCATAACACTGGCCTTAAAACACATCCTCAGCTGTCCATGTTTGCATCTGCAATGGAGCATAAACCTGGTTTAAGGATGTCATCTGGCTCCAAACAAGAATAACACCAACACACACACGATGCAACTTCAATGTCTTCTCGAAATGGTGACGATTGTTTTGGTGGAATATTTGCACGCAGTGGGACAAACATTGTGATTAAAATGGACAATCCACTGCACAAAAACTAGCATGGCTGCCTTTGTGCATGCTCCAAATCCTCTGCAAAGCTTTACGTTTTCAGTGAGACAGGATTTCTGACCTAGAGGAAGTTGTTTTAGCCACAAAACGGTAACGCACAGATGGCAGAATGGAAGAATAAAGCCACTGGGATTATTGTACCTGCATCCTACATTCAGTGAATCAAACTTTTTCTATACATCTGAAGTACATCATCATACATCATGTCTCCTCCCAGCACGGTAACAGTATCACAAATGGGAAACACTATTAAAGAGCCGAAAACAACCCGTTTGGTTGAGGTAGCAGCATTAGTCCACTTTCACCCTGGACTCAAGTTTTCATTTTCAATTTAAGCTTTCTTTTTACACACTGTTTGGGTTAGTTTAGACACCACCACTTGGTTAGATCTAAGAAAATAACACGTTTTGGGTTAAACTTGCATTGCAGAACTTTTGTCTCCCCCTTCTGGCAATGAGAAAAACTACACCGACTCTGTTGACGTGTACTCATGACATTTCTTGTGGTCTTTAGCTTTCTTTTTCAGACTAAAATCCTTCTTCTGAAAGCAGACTTTCTTTTTTATCTGGAGCATCTCGAGCTTTTCTTGGACGCTCCCAGCGTTTTTCCCCCCAGAAGCTCCGCCATGTTTGCTTTAGCCTCCTCAGTCTTCTCCGCTACTGTTGCTCTTCTCTCTTCAGCTCTGGCAAACCAATCATTGCCAACGAAGGAATGTCGCCACAGACACCGGGTTTAAAACCCAGGTACACTGTGAAACAAAGAGAGATTTGCCTGGCGCTGACGGGCTTAAGCAGCTTTGCGTGAACTCCTTTAGGTTGAATGGAACGGACGTCCTGCGCTGTAGCTCTAAAATGCACCCTTTCTTTGGAGCTTCTCCTGCTCCGTCTAATGTGTGATTAGTTGGCTGAAAAGGAGCAACAGTTGGAAAGCAATGCAAGAAAGATATATTGATTGGAAACATGTTTGTGAGTCGTCACAAACAAACGTAATCCGGGAGAAAATACATTACCGAGAGTTTAGCTGTATCGGAACGTCATTTCTGGGGGAGGCAAGGCTCGCATTCGTCGTCTTTTTCCAGTTAAAATCTCATCGCCGAGTCTTTATGCAGCACATTTCAGCCCCTCAGCCTCTCCTCACCTCTCTGTGATTCTTGGAAAACCCACTCAGACTGGTGTCAAACTTACTGGAATCAGTTTGAGGCAGATAGGACCCTATTGGAAGGCATTTTGTTCCTATTCTGGTACGCTCATAACTAAGTGTTGAAGAGGGGGGGAGAGAAAAGAAAGAAAAAAAAAAGTGCTTTCAAGGGAGCTGCTGACTTCTCACACTGCAGGAATCACTTCTTCAGCTGAAAAACTTAAACAATTCAATTACAGAGAGAGAGAACGCTGTCCTTTGATTTGAAAAGATTTTTTTTTCATGTTAAAGACCTCTGAGGGGCTGAGAATGAATTATGAAAACACTCCTTTTTTTTTCTCTCTCTCTCTCTCTTTCTCTCGCTGCATAATTTCAGTATTAAAGAGAATGAGCGTTTTAAGGCCACAGCTGAACCGACTGAGGACCAGTCGCTTAAACTAACTCTGCCCATAAACATCCTGACGCCAGTTAATTGTTGGTTTGAAGATCACCCTCCTCCTCCCCCTTCGAGTTTGCTTTCTCTCTCACACACTCGCTCCGTCTCCATTCTTAAACAATGAATGTAATTTTTTTTTTTTTTGTTAATAGAAAAAAAAAGGAAGGTAGAGGAGTGGTGGCACGGAGAAAAGAAAAGAAAAGAAAAGAAAAAGACGGGAGAGAGCAGCGAAAAAGGGGGGGAAGAGATTGCAAGCAGCGCTGGTGTGAGAAGGGGCGTATGGCACCCATTATCTTGTTTATTAAAAGCAAGTTTCTTTCCTTCGCTCCCTCCCTCCCCATGCAGCTGACCGCAGATATTTCCAAGGGCCTCGCTCTGCTGTTCTGTGCCTACTTCACAGGCTGCTGGAAGGGTCACAGAAGTTGAAACCAGAGGGTGTCAATCGCCTGCTTCGCTTTGTGACCCGCTGGAGGCGTCTCAAAGGCAAAAGAAAGAAGCGTGCATGTGCGTCGGTGGTATGCGCTCGCCTGCTCGCATGTGCACGAGTGTAATTTATGTGTGCACGTGCATTTAGTAATAAAGCCCCAATAAAAGAAAGTATGAGGAAGGGAAAGTCAGATTTGTCAGTTCAGTGTTAATGGGGGAAACTGCAACGCCTGCAGCGCAATACGCACAGAGAGGAAGCCGGTGTCTTGTTTTTTTTTTAAAGCTACAACGGTTACTCGTTAAGGATTTAGGTGTTGTCATACTAAATGGCCGCACATTAAGCCTTGCTTAGTCATTCTGAATAATCCGCAGTTGTCAAACTTTCCATTCCTGCACATGATAATGGCGGCAGTTTAAAAGCTCAAAGTTTGCGGTAACTTTTGAAACGTCTTCCTTTCAGACAAGAAGTAGACAAAAGCAGGCTTCTAATGTCAAACCAGCACATGTATTTAATGCCAGTAGATGTTATCAGCCATAGCTAGTTTGCTAATTAAAGTCAGATCAATGAGCTTCTTGAAGACACAGTCTGTGGTTGACTTCCTTTATGCTCCCAGCTGACTCTTTGAAATGAGGAAGGTGTAAAATTATGAATAACTGGTGGAAAGTACCTCAAGTTCTGTGCTGTATTTGAATGTTTCCATTTCACGATACTTTACACTTCAACGCCACGACACTTATCTGACAGTTTTAGTTACTTTTAAGACTTTACATAGTAGATAATACAACAGGCTTTTAAAATGCAGCACATGGGTCAAGATTAAACCAGTTGTTTCCGAACAGTTCACATAAAGAAGTTTGTCGTCACGCTTACACATGTCTATTAGTTGTCCACCAAATGGTTATGGAAGCTTTTTACATGGTTTCAAACACTGAAAACATATTTGCAGATTTAGCTGCTGTCCCTGAACATAAAACTGAACATAAAGTAGTTTAAAGTAGCTCCACCTGCAGCAAATCCAACAATAATATGCTGCTGACACACTGATGCTTCACTGTTAATAATATAATGACGTCATATCTAACAACATTATCAGTCAGTGAGATCAAAACAGGACTTTTACACTCAAGCAAAGGATCCGATTCTTCCACCTGATGGCTACATGTGCTTTAGACTGAGCCTGACATGAAGTCACATCCTCCCTGATCATTTAAATGATAGAGGTAGTTTCCTTGTTTTAGCTGCTGATATTTAACAGGTAATTGAAAGACTCTAAACTTCTTAGATGCCATGTTTCGTACTGCTGTTTCGAGCTGCCTGCAGCTGCATTCATGAGCGGCATTTATTGAATACTCAGCTTACAAATGTGTCTGTCACGTCTCAAACTTTCTGTAGCGACACAAAGCTTAGCTAACTAACTCAATGTGCAGCTGTTCTCATGTCAACTTCCACATTTAAAGAGCCCACATTACGGACATTTAGAGGTTTCTGATTTCATTTTTGGGGTCGACGAGACCGTTCACAAGCTTTAATGTTCCAGAAACATTTTACTGATATTGTACATGAAATGCTCAGTTTCAGCTCCTGTCTCTTTAAGACGCCACAGTCCAGTCTGCTCTGATTGGTCAGCCGACGCAACAAAAGCGAGATGATGTTTATTTCGTACGTAGCAGAAGTGGCTTAGCGAGGAGAAAATGGTGGACTGCAAAGTTGATCATTCTTTGTTTAAGGGCCAAACTGGCTGCTTGGGAGAAATTATGCAAATACGTTACATGATGATGTCAATAAGTAACAGAAGAAAAGCCTGGACTTCAAACGAGGTGTTTCAGGCAAGTTTTCTGTAAGAGAGAATAACTCTCTTTGTTTTTTTGTAGCTTTGCAAACCTTTTACATACACAAAAAATCTATAACACCTTGAAAGAAAAGCAGAAACTCGAAAACATCATATGGGCTCTTTAAGATGTTTATCATCCCCGTTGTGCTCATACTGTACGTTGCATTTCCCTAAATATGTTTCCTTGAACTATCATACAGAAATGAAATGAAATTGGACACTGAGCATGAATAACAGTGGAATAAATAAAACGCAAAGTGGTTAATTTTTCCCTGGAGCCCCGTCGCTGGTTAATACAAGCATTTAGGGACGCAATCGCAAGAGATCAGCTCGTCTTCTACTAATGATGTGAATGGAAAGAAAACATTAGTTTGAATATAGTCGCAGAACAATATTTTTCCAGCTAATGAAGAAATTCAAGATATTGCACTGATAGAAATAAACATAATAGGGAATAAAACATTTAAATGTACCGTTAAACCTCAAGGAGACGTATTAATTGATTGATTTGTGTGTGATTGTGTGGTTTATGAATAGATTACAGACATAAAATAAAACTTAAGACTAACATTTTAAAGTAAAGAGACTCATTTCTGGCGCTGATATCAAAAAAACAAGATATTTAAGACAAAACTAAACAGCCAAAACCCAAAAAACCAACAAAGGTGCAAACCAAACTACAACCCATCCCTTAAAACGTCTCATCTTTTTGATCCAACGTGTCCTGCAGGCGTCACACTTTGCAATAAAGCCGTGACTCGTTGGTTTCGAGGTGAATTCACATGTTATCCAAATGTTATCTCATGTAATGAAACAATATCGCGCCCCACACGTGGTCCGTGGTTTGGCTTTATATGTTTTCCATACTTTATCAAGATGCCCACGTGCTACCCAGCAGACACGCTGAATAGAACTACTGTATATGAAGTGAGGCAATTTTACTGCTGGTAAAACTGGCTGTAAAACATCTGACGCATTTCTGTATCTCCTCCATCGCCTGTTACATCAAATGGGACTCTTAAGTATTAACAGCGAAAAATCTACGCCGAAACTAAATTCATATGTTTTCCATCGGCCCGCCGCCAGCTCACAATACGTATCGAGCACATGAATGAGTTAATCCCGAAGCTACAAATAAGGCAGGAGGCGCTCGTGACGCCACTCGTATAATCTGTGCAGAAGAAGTGTTGACACTGGGTAGACGGTTCTCAGGGTGATTTTCCTGTGTTGTGGGTATTTCTGCTGGAGAACTGTTAACACAATGCAGATTTAAGAAGTATTTATGAGTGAAATATTGAAAAAAAATATCTATTTCTCTTTTTTTTGCCAGTCACATATTCATTGCAGTTGTCGCAGCTCCAGAGCCTTTCTGTCATAAACATCACAAATTAACATTCTGGTATGTGTGGTTTACAGTTTTGGGAGAGACTTGGTCATGTTTGCATACACAGACTGAAGTGTCATCAGGAGATCATTAGAGTGAGTAATATTTCAGCTTTTGTGGCACAGTTCTTACCCTGAACCTTAGTCTTCGAGACCCTCTGTCAAAGCGAAAGAAAAATACTCGACGTTGTTTTATTGCGTTGGTTCTTCTTCAGAATTTTATGGGAATTGCTTACGAACGCGATTTGGAAATAATGTTTTAGAAGTTCGCAGCAGAAGAAAAACATTACTTTTGCTGTGGATTTATTCTTTTTTTGGATATTATTCTCTGTGACTGATGTTGACAGTGCCTTTTAAAGAGGACTACACTGTAAAAAATGAACATTTTTCAAGTTTTTTTTTTTTCAGAATTTACCTGTTCTACAGTTTTTTTTCCATCTTCTTATATCACAGATGGTAAAAAGTAAAATCACAGAAAAAACACATCAACATATTAAAATTGTGTATTCTTTTACAAATGAACATCAAACATGACATTTGAACAAAAATTACACTATTTTTACTGTATTTAAATCAGTGATAAATGTCTCTCTTTTTTTAGATATTTATTGGGGTTTTTTTTGTTGTTTTTTTAAAAAATTATATCAATTGTTATTTTACAGATTTTCCCTGTTTTGTTAAATTACATGAAAAACTAATACTTTACATGTCAGCTGTGAGAAATAAAAAGAAAATAATGTCGGCATTGTTTTACAGATATATGTTATTTTCACCAGTTTTACAGTTTTTGAACTTTATGGTATTTTACTCTTCATTAACATTTTTTTTTTCTGGCACTCTTGCTGCCAGATTTTCATAGGATTGATTGATTGACTGATTGGCTGATTGGTTGGTTGATTGGTTGGTTGGTTAGTTTTTACAGTGTACCCCTCATAAATCCCAGAAAACTTTATTAGTATGTGTGTTGTTGGAGTTTGATACCAGATGTAACAAAACAAATGTATTAAGGTGTATGGCAGCTAGATTTTTAGGGTCCGAGGACCCCTACTTGCTGCAGCAAGCAGGGGTCCTTGCCGCTATTCTTTTTAAAAATTGCAATCAACACGCAAAATGTGTTATTTTCACACAAAAAAAAGATAAAAAGGCAAAAGAACTCTTTGCGCATGTATATCATCATTCTACTGAATGGCAGTTTCCAATAACATGGTCCAATTCTCCTACATGTATCAGGGGACATATATAGATGAACCTCCAGATATACATTTACATGGGGGGGAAAAAAGGTCATTGATAAATAAGTAGAATTCATGATGGTTTGGGATGTTTTCAGGGGTTTCAAAAAAGCAGTAAAATTGCTAGATACTTTTTAACTGGTTTTTCTTGCAGTGGGATTCATCACCAAAGTCATGTAGACAACTGGGGCTTTGTGTTTTAACGTTTGTATGGGTGCAATTTAATCCAAACCACCTAAACTTAACCAAGATTTTTGCAGCGTAAAACAAAAGCAAAAAAGTGTTTGAAAAACAACGACCTCTAACGCCCGTATCCAGGGTGAAAGTGCTAACGTGGATAGCACAGTCAGCACTGGCCCTCCACTGTCCTCAAGTGGACTTCGTTGCTCTTTTTAAATGCAAAGCGAAAGAAACTCACAAGTTGCATGACACAGACTCAAGCAAATAGAAAAGATTACTTCAAAGAACGTAGGTGTCTCACTATTTTACCCAGACGCTGCTGTTTCGCTGTGGGACTGCGATTGTCGGTGCAACCTCCCAACAACGAAGAAGTCAGGCCAAAGTCACTGAAACACGAGGGCTAAATAGTGTTTCTACTGTACGAGAGGAGGCGAGCACACAGACGAACACGCCCGCAAACACATGGCGTGCACGCTCAGGTCATTGTGCAGCGTCATTATCTAACACATCTACAGCAGGAAAACAACTGTTATTCAATTTGCACCAAGCAAATCTCTAAGGCTGTTCAATTCATCAGGGCCAATTACCGATACAAAGTGCTGGAGGTTATCTCCCCTCGCCACATACTGCACTCATTCAGACGTAGACCATCGGCTCTGTTATGAATCAAGGTGCTGCCTGCACGGCTGCACAAACGCCTCGGAAACTGGGTGGTCCGGCTGTTTTACGCTGGCCAGCTCAGTCGGGGTTGTCCGGCGGTGCTTCTCAAGGACGCAGATTTGAGATCTAGATTAAATCCCGATAACGGCTTAGAGGGGGGGGAAGGCGAAGTAAGTCGCGGCAGCTCCTCCGGGTCTGGGTCTGTTGGGCTCTGTTTGCATGTCCTGCTTCGTGATCCCTTCTAATTGGCCGTCATTACACCCCACATTACCCTATCAGGGCACGGCTAGAGGGGGAAACAGACCATGGTGGCGGATGGCACGCTTTGGTAAGTCTGAATTACACAACTCCAGGGCCATGACAAATATTGGTGCAGTCGATAACTGCTAATGTAAGCAATGGAACAGATGCCCACGGTGGAATAACAACAAATATAGTCCGGTTAACCTTCTCGCAAGGCTGCCTTCGACCAGCCAGAGAGGCGCAGGCTCGGTCAAGCGCACATGATGGCTCTCATTCAGCTGCGATTGTGTTTCACTCTGTTGTGTTAAGTGTTTATTAGTTTAGCTGCTTGTTTTTTTTTTTTGCCATGCGTGTGGTTGGATATTTCATTATGTGTGTGTGTGTGTGTGTGTGAGGTGTCTCCTGTTCTGTGTGTGGTCAATTGTAGTGTGATTTAATTGCGGCCAGTGTTTATGCAACCCACCGCCGCAGCATTAAAAAGTGGAAATCCTTTATAGTAATAATCGGTTTCTTCAGCCGAACAAACAAAAAGTGTGTTTATACAAGTAAATGCACCAACGAGGAATCACTTGAGAGGAAAAAAAAAAACCGGGGGGTGGGAGATAAAGACGCGGCAGCAGCAGCAGCAAAGATTACTTCCATACTTTTTTTTTTTTTTTGTGACTCATGAGTTTAATTGTTTGTTTTTGTTTGGAGAGTCTGCTTATGTTAATTACGCTCTCCTCTGTTTGAGAAAAATAAGAGTCAAAAATATTTTTCTGCACAAACACAAACACTTTGACAGAATGCAAACATGAGAAGTTTCCCCCCCATCTTTTTTTTTTTTTTTTTTTACGCTCGCACAAATCCACACCTCTCAGCCTCGCCGCTGAAGGAAATTAAACATCTGTCTTTTCTCTTCCTCACTCCTGCAAAACTTGGCATCTTTGAGTAATTTTTCTTCTACTTTTTTTTTTTGTCCTGATCAGGTCTGGGATTCCCTTGCCACAGCCGAATTCAATTTACTGTAGTGTTTTTTTTTCTTCTCTGCTTTTTGTGGGAGTGCAGTTTCCCCGGTGCAGGGGGACTTGGAGGATAGCAGCGCTGGGACTCGGGGCCCCGGCCCAAACCGCTACGGGACGAAGCCTCGGTCGAGGTTTTTTTTTTTCAGACCCCGATAGATGAGACTGCAGCCTTGACCCATGTGCCGAGCTGCCGAGTTGCTTGATTGAAGTGCACCACACTTGAGAACATCAGCGCCTTGCATCCATTGAAATAATAAGCTGACCCAAAGAGCTGCTCGCCTTTGAGCTGCAGCCAAACCATCTGAATCCACTCTGCCCAAATGAGGGCTTATTTTTCAAAGCGTTCTCTTCTCATGTGCGCCGGCCGACCCTGCACCCGTGTTTCTCTGCGAGCGGAGTAGTGAAAAAAGGGGGCGGCGGCGAGGGCCGTATTGGAAAGCGGCAGATCATGTCTGTGGCTGAAAAGTTTGTTTGGTGAGTCACATGTTCCTGGAGGGTTGTGTTTTCGAAATTGGCGAAGTCGCAGTTTTTCTTTTCCAGTTGTTCCCCCCCTCTCCACCACCACCACCACCAAAGTTTTGTTTGCTGTTTGTCTGTAACCTTTAAGTCATGAAGATTTCTCTGGTGTCTCTTCTGTCCAGCTGAAACAGGATGAGACAGAACGAGATGGGGCGGATGAAAAGCACTTAAAAAGTTCATACGTCAGATTTAGTTTTATGACATTTATTCCTTTTTTTTTTTAAGGACGATGTACAAAAAGCATAAATCTCATTGATTTCAACCACATTTAGCTACTTTTTTTTTTTTTGAATCCACAGAAAACAGGTGATGTAAATCAAGTGCAATAAATACTAACAGAGTAATGCAATGAGTTGAAACCGGAACATAAAACTCTAGATTATGTAGAACTGATTACATATGCACCTACGAGGATCATGTTGAACTACGACAAAAGAGAATTGAAGCCACTGTGTTATGTTGTGTTGAGTTAACGCAACAATAACCTGACGTGCAAATGCCAAACTTACCACAACATATGCACAGATGAGATTAGGACATTCCAGTACATATATGATTGTTTTTTGCATATATTGATTATTGAAAATACAAGTCACTGTATCATGTGGAGGGCTGCCATGTGGCTCTGCGGTTGGCACTGTTGCCTCGCAGCACGAAGGTCGCCGGTTCGCGTCCCGGTGAGGACACCCGGGATCTTTCTGTGTGGAGTTTGCATGTTCTCCCCGTGCAGTGTGGGTTCTCTCCGGGTTCTCCAGCTTCCTCCCACACAGTCCAAAAACATGTTGAGGTTAATTGGTGATTCTAAATTGTCTGTAGGTGTGAATGTGAGTGTGCTTGGTTGTCTGTCTCTAAGTGTAGCCCTGTGATAGACTGGTGACCTGTCCAGGGTGTCCCTGCCTTCACCCTGAGTAAGCTGGGATAGACTCCAGCCCCACCATGACCCTAGTGAGGATTAAGTGGTGTATAGATAATGAATCATGGATGCATCATGTTGTGTTGACGCTCTCTTGACCTAAAACAATGATAAAGTGACCAAACTTGCCACATACTCTGCACAGCTGTGATTTTAGCATGCAAAATGACATATCATATAGAAAATACTGCATTTATTACCATGTTGAACAAAGAAAACACAGGGAAAAAAGCGTCTAAATCACGTTGTGTTGACTTTTTAAAGAGTTAAAGCAATGATAACGTGGCATGCACCTACAGAACCAACCACATATTAAGCACAGCTCTGATTTTGACATGCAAAATTCTAGACTGTATAGAAAATACTACATCTGTTATAACGCTAAACCAAGAATATTAAGAATAAAAGCCACTTTATCACGTTGTGTTGACTTGTTTTTAGAGTAAACCGACATACACTTACAGAACTAACCCTCTGTTGTGCCTAGTTGCGATTTTGACTTGTGAAATTCTAGATTATACCGATTATACCATGTTGAATCCAGAGAAACAGAAAATAGAAGACACTGTATCAAGTGGTGTTAACTTTTTCAAGAGCAATATTTACATGTATTTTCATGTGCAATCAAGAAAATAGGGACTCGAAGCCACCGTATCTTGTTGTGTTGACTTGCTGGTAGAGCTAACGCAACGATGAACCGCCATACATCTACAGACCTAACCACAGGCTATGCACAGCTGCAATTTCGGCAAAACCTAAATGAAATAAACAAGCAGTAAATCAAGTTAAATGTGTTAAAAAGCAAACAAGTTGGCTTCCTTTCATTGCAGCTTTAACACATAAGCTACTCGTGGCATAATCTTGGACCTGAGAGGCTTCGTGGGTCCATTTTATGCCGCATTCACATCTTTTTGATTCCTCTGTAGCTGATCAAGAGCAATTTAACTCGAAATAATCAACAAATAATCTCCATTTCCTCGTATAAGTGATTTTAACGCAGGAAAATACAACATTCTTGAATTCCAGATGCACAAATGTGTATATTTCCTCGATTCCTGCTGCAGAAAACTGAGTTTGGATTGCTCGTTGCAAGACATTCAAATGAGTCAGCGCGGATTTAAAGAGTTTGCGATGTTCTGTGACATTTTTTAACATCCGCGATTGGTTGGCTCGGCGCGCTGAAAGTTGCCGGTGGAGCCGAGCCAGTTACTCCGAGGTCACAGCTCGATACAAAAGGTGATCAGCTTTTTTTGTTTATTCGAGCCTCTTCAGAATCTCTTTTTTTAAAAACTTTATCTCTTTGTGAAAGCTTTTGGAAACCGTCTGACGTGTTTGATTTATTTATTTTTTTTATTCGTACGTTTTCATTCCTATTTATTTGAAGTCATTCATTCGACTGCTTTCGCTTCGTCTGCGTTCACGTCCCTTGACCTTAGTTTCATTTTGTCTGCTTCGTCTGGTTTGATTTTTATATTTTTTGTGAAGCACTTTGGAACATTGTTAAGAAAAGCGCCATATAAATAAAGTTTATTATTATTATTATTTCAAACCCATTACTCCAGAATATAAATGGCGGGTTAGCTGATACTTAAAATAATTGTTAGTTGTTCAAGTTGGTTGGAATAAGTCCCAGAATATGTTATTTTGGATTCATGCATGTATTTTATTTTTTTCCCCCTACAGTGAAGAAATTATAATTTCTATATAACACAAGTTGAGCTTCCTCTTCTACAAACTCAGCCATAAAGTTGGGAAACATAATATAGGAGTCATTGGTCAGAAAAGGTCACGGGAAGTTAATCTCATTGTGTGAACAGGTTTCTGACACGGTTTCCATTTTCAGTAATTTCATACGGTTCACTGAGAAATGTCAGGCTTCACTAATAACTCTCAGTGTGTCCCAGCATTCCCTTCTGCACCCTGTTTTTTTTCTTTTTTTTTGGTTCCCCCCCCACTTTGACAAGTCTTTACAACATCTGACATGTGTTTGAATTCAAAAGGCCAAGTGGAGACTCCTCGTTTTCCATGCTCGTCTATCCATTTCGGGTTTCTTTTCTGCATCTCATCCCTGATTAGAGCTGTCGGTGGGTCATCTGCAGCCCATAATCTGCTCCACCCACGCAGCGTGCGGTACAGGAGGATGCACGCGTGGGAATTTTTAATCTGAAGCGGAGGAAGCAGAATGGAGAATCTGCAGAAATCTAAAAAAAAATCGAGGGGTCAGTTGCAACACCTCGAGAAAAGTTAACGCAAAAAAAAAAAGAAGTGCAAGAAGAGGAGAAAGAACAGGGAGCGATGGAGGAAGACGTCACTGTGCAATCTGCTCCCTCAGCACAGCTTCTCAGATGTGGTCTGGCACCTAGTTCACAAAGCCAACCAGATCCACACATTGCCTTCATATATCTCTGGAAAGGGGTGAGTGAGGAGGAGGAGGAGGGTGTGTGAAGGGGGGAGACAGAAACTGGGAGCGGGTGACAGAGGAGGAGGAGGAGGAGGAAGGGGTGGGTGGCGTGGAAGGGTTTGGGGGGGGAGGACTGAAGAAGAAAGGGAAGAGCAAGTCTTTTGTGTTTACTCACACCGAGTCGCTGCCAGAAACTTTAGACCACATAAGCGATTCACTTTTGTCATCTTTGCTGACCCAGTCCCATGTAAAAGATTGATGAGAGAGATGATGAACTAAAATAAACCAATCTCGCAGTCACTCACACAGACAGACAGCCGGGGAGGCAGGCGAGCAGACAGACTCTTCAGTGAGCAAAACCAGACCCAGATACTCTCTGGCCAAATCTCCCAATTTCTTTTTCTTTTTTTTTTTCTTTCCTCGCTCCTCCAGTCTGGCCGGTCATTCAGTAGCAGCCTGCTGCCCTCTTTTGTCAATATTACGGATGCACTGAGGGGGGACATCATTCTGATCACAGACTTAACGGCGAGTAAAAGCTGCACATTTGTAATCTTTCTCCACTAAATGAAAACCTAGAAGTCATTTTAAATGTTCAGAAGCTCGCCGCAAATTTTCTCTGAAATCCATTTTACACATTTTTTTTTTGTCGTCATATAACCTGTTAAAATGTGCCTTCTTTAATTAACTTCCCCTTTACCAGAATGATAATGTAACGTTAAATAAATAACATATCACAGTATATATGATGCACCGCTCCCCTCCTCCTCCTCCTCCTCCTCCTCGGAGCTCCTCCACAGCTTCAACAGTACACAGAACTGCAGCTTTTATGAATCCATAAAAGGATGTCTTGTTTTAACGAGAAAAGAAATTCATTGCTACCGTAATTGGTAAGTGCCCAAATCATTAAGCCCTAATGCGGGGCATTTCCTTTGGAGGTAGTTTCCATTTAAGAGACAAGTGTCTAATTGGTGAGTTGTTGAAAAGCACCACTACCTCCCCAGAGATCGTTTCTGAAATCATATAGAGGATAATTCCCTTTCAATTAAAAGCTACAGTATTCCAGGTTTTGATTTAATTGAATGCGTTTATTCAAATTGAGGGGGGGGTTTGGGGGGGGGGGGGTGGTGTGGCTGGGGTGGCGGCACCGTGATTCCATTAAGGGTGGTGTAATATTACGAGGCCAGTGTGAAAATATCACTCTGTCTCAGGAAAATAGAGCAATATCAGAAACAGATTGCTGGAAAAACAGAACACTCCAAAGTAGACGGCGGCCGGCACGGGTGCAGATTGAATAAACAATGTTCAGTGCAGAAAGCATAATGCTGAATAAAGATGACCTGCAGCTGCCGCCGCCGCCGCCGCTGTATTTGAATATTATTGGAATTAATTTGTCAGAACATTGACTATTTGTCAGGAGGCAGAAAAGATCTCCTGCAGTTTACGAAGAAACGCACGTGCTGGAATACTGTACGGGGAGCACGAAGCCGCTGTTTGGATAAATTTAGGGCAACGTGGGTGGCAACCGTTTCTTCCAGTGTGTTTGTGGGTGACACCAGACGAAAACGCAGCTTCATTTACATGGCTTAGTTAAATTACACATCCAGCTTCCTAAAAGGTGAGAAGTTATCTCCTCATCTCTCAGTTTGTTCCCCCCCACCACCACCCCACCCCACCAAACCCTGGCAGGTGTCACACCCACACTGTGGCCTCTGGGCTGCAGCAGCAGTGCAGCGTTCACAGATAAGGGCTGTACGGAGACAAGCGCACATCCTGTATGAGGTTAGGGCCCCACCAAGCGCAGCACTCCGCTGCAATGCATGTAAGTGTATGTGTGTGTGTGTGTGTGTGTGTGTGTGTGTTTGTGTGACCGCAGGCTCCTTCCCGTCTCCACGCCAATGAGGACAGAGCCTGCGGTTGCCAAGCGCAGGTGTGTGTGTGCGCACGACAAAGAGAGACCTGAGAAACTCCGCCGTGTTCTGATCTCATGGTCGTTTTGATAAGTCTGTAAAGCAAACAAGGTCAGAGAGGGCGAGGCGGCCCTGCCGTTATGACGGCGGTCTACAGATGTCGTGATCTCACTGCTCACCAGCTTTCAACTCCCCTCAGTGAGGCTTGTCTGCGGTTTGAGATGACAATGTTCAATACAAAAAGGTTTCTGTCTCTATTTCATTGTCAAATATCCTCACTGATCTCTCGGTGCTGTTTGGCACTTAGAGGAGGGGAGGCCTGTGAAACTTGTTGGTGGCCCCGGATTGAAATTCAAATCAGAGTCGCGCAGCCATTTGTCAAAGACAATGTGTGTGTGTGTGTGTATGAGCTGAACTTTGACAGCACAAAATAAAAAAAAATAAACACAAGTTTAGTCACACTTTCTTCACACATCTGGGACTGCAATGCCCTCTCATGGCTGCACAAGTATAAACCCGGTGTGGGGCTTAAATGGAGAGGAAAAGTGAAAGCAAAGCCTCCCACAATGCGAGTGAGATATTGTGCTGAATGAGGCTGGACGAGTACGAGGTTCGGAGGGGGGGGTAACATCACATGTTGTCAATATGGAGAGGATTTGGGAGCTTCCTGTACTGTACTGTAAACCGCTCTGCCTCCACGCCAAGCAAAGACGCATCATCACTGCTGTTGACGTGTGTGTACATAAAGCAAACCTGTGTTTACCAGCTTTGTGTGAACTTATGAATTTATGTATGTGCGCATGTGATAACAAATTTTCCAATATTCCTAAAGCTGTGATATTGCTTCAAACTAGCGAAGTTTATGCATGCTCGGGACGCACACATGCCTCTCACGCACCCACCGGATATCATCTACAGGCCATCTCACAGGCCATCCCATCAAAGGAGCGACTATTTCTCCCATTCCCTGCTTGGCGTTTCTTTTTTTTCTCTCTAAATCTGACACCGCTCTCATAATAAGCAGCCTTGCATATCAGCTCCTTGGAAAGAGATGCAACTACTCAACTGAAGGGAAGAAGGCAGGAGGGAAGGAAAGAGAGGAGGGAAGGAGGGGGGAGAGAGAAAGGAAGGAGGGAGGGAGGGATAGAAATCGCGAAGACTTCTGTCACTTCATGAAAAATAGCTTCCCCTTTGGACGGAACTTCACAGGCCACAATCAAGCGGTGCCAAGACGCTGCAATCGTGGCAAATCAAGTCAGCATCTATTAATAATATTTCTGGGGCTGCTGCGGTGAGTGCGCGGCGTGTCCTCCCGCTGTCACAGCCCCGTGATGGAGCGCTGCCTTTATCTCAGCCCTGGCACGCTTCTGTCACCGTGATAAACAATTCACACACAAATATGAATAAGGATCCTCCCAGTAGGCCCCTACACACCCTGCCTTTTCCCCTCATTTTCTAGATGGGGGGAATGTAATCTTCGGGCTTGGTCTTTCTCTCTTTTTCCCCTTTTTCTCTCTCTATCACTCTCTTTCTCGCCATCTATCTCTTCCTCCCCCCTCCCCACCACCACCCACCACCCACCTCCACCTCCTCTTTCTCTTTTCACTCCACCCCTCCTTTCCCTCCTTTCTCTTTCTTTTCAATCTGTCTTTCAAAGATATGTAAATGACCTCGAGATGGGACCCCAGTGCGTAGGTGGTGTAGCGTGAATGTCAAAGCCCGGGCCTGTGAACCCTGCACACACACACACACACACGTGCACGCTCGCACACACACACACACACACGTCGGACGCACACGTGCACACCTGCGCTGTATAGATGTCTGCTTTGCATGCTCATTCACAATCACACGCGCCCCGACATGGCGTGTGCGCACAAACACGCCTGAAGGACACCGGTTTCCTGATTTTGTTATTCACCCTAACATCAGAATCCCGTCGTCTCAGGACCACTGTGGCACTCAATTATATATTATTACATCAATTATATTTTTCTTGAAATTAGTGAGTGGAAAAAGTGATAATTAAAAGGATGAACCTTTGTGTTTCATTTCACTGCTGGCTGTCATACTGCGCGCCACCTATAATGCTGTAATTATTCAAAGATAAGTCTTTCCTTAAATGTGATCGAGTAAGAAAAACATCTATGTAGAATATTGCATGAGTAAGGTGATATTAGACATACAGTTTCCCTGCTAGAGGATGCACAGCCACACATGCACATGCGTCTCCGAACCCACAGAAGAAGAAAAAAAAAAAAACAATGTGAATTCTCTGAGGTGGTTACTGACAGTTAAGGTTGTAAGGTTCAACTGCCAAATGCTTTTTGTTTTTTTGCTCCAAAATATACCACTTCTGATATATCCGACAACACGAGGAGCATCGCACTGAGTCCTCTGCAGATATCACACCACTAGTAGTAGTTAGTTTACTCATTTTGCAAAGATTATTCCTTTGTCATTTACTGTGAAGTCATTAAAAGTGCCAAACGCTGCTCATTTAAGGATTTGGCAGCACAATAATGCAACATGCCCCGACTGCCCTCAACAATCTTAATCTCAATTGTGGAATAAATGTTAGAGAGCAGACAAACGGACTCCAGTTTTATCTGTTTTGCGGGATAATTCTTATGGAAACTAATGAATGTTCAGTGGCAGAATGTAACTAAGTACATTTACTCAAGTAGTGTAACTGTACATGTTGATGTAACTTTACATTCATATTTCATGTTGGAAATATCGTACTTTCTACTCACATATTAAACGACTTAACAATACAAAGCAGTTATAATTAGTTTCACCTCCAGCAGCTGCGTATTTAAAAAACAAACCCTCTCAGACATTATGTAATGCAAGCAAATGAATAATTAAGTAATATGATGCATTTATAATTTGACTTTCATGTGTTCATTTTGCCTGTTGTTAACATTTGCTAATACAGGACTTGTAGCTGTAATGGAGTATTTTTGGAGTAAAACATCAACGTAGTTCGTAGGAAAACATCATGTTTACATACTTCTGCTTCACATTTCATTTTGGTGCCGTTCTACATCAGTTAAATACAATCAGCTAAAGTTATTTTGTACTCTTAAACGAAGTACGTCATTACATTTTAAACTACCTACAAATACACAGCGGTTAAAAGGACTTTCACGCTCAGCAGCTACCACTTTAAAAAACTGCTTAGAAAGTGAGTAGTGCAACTGAAACAGTATTTAATATGATGTAATTATAACGTGGCATTCATGTGTTCATGTGGCCTGTTTCTAAGATTTGCAAGTACATGACTTGTTGTTTGTCGGTATTGTTACTCATCTAAATATGTCTTCCATCAATCTGCAAGTCATAAAACTACATTTTATATACTTGCACTTTACGCTTCTTCTATTTTTTTTTGCCTGTTCTACAGAAATAATTGTACAAATGAACTTAGACGTTATTTAATGCAACCAGTTTCCTGTTTCTAAGGTTTGCTAATACATGACTTTTCATTGTAATGGAGTATTTCTTTATGTACGCATCCTTACTTTTACTCAACTAAAGCATCAAAATACTTCTTCTACTGCCTTGTAGGTAATAAAACTAGAGATGTACATTCATGGATAGATGCTACTTTATGATTCCACTTCACATTTCAGAGCATAACTTTGTAATTTCTCCTCTTCTGCATTTCTTATACTACAGTATAAGTTACCTTGAAGTCAAGATTAACACAATTTGCAACCTATTATGTTATAACGTAGCATCCATCAGTTCATTTTGCATCATTTCAGTTGTGATGGAGTATTTCTATATGTAGGTATTGTCACTTTTACTCAAGTCAAACATCGAAATCGTTCTTCCACTACCATGTAGGTAATAAAACTACAAATTTACATTCACATCTAGATAGACAAAAACATAAATACAGCAATAATTATCAGCAAATGCTCCTTGCTTGACTATTTCGACTGCTACTTTATACTAATACTTTACGTTTCATGAGGAAATATTGTACTTTTGACTCATCTACATCTATTGTACTCCAGCAAAAGTGACTTTGCAGACAAGATTTGCACAATTTTCAAGCTGCAACATATTAAACTTAACTTCATCTCGGCCAGCTACGACATAAGATGAAATGATAATGAAACAATATGTTATAATGTGAGATTCATTAGATTATGTGGTTGTTTCTAAGACTTGCTGATGCGTGATTTTAAGTTACGATGGTGTTTTTTACAGGGAGGGATCGCTAAGTAATAAAAATGCACATTTACGTCCATAGATGGATGGATGGACGGATAAAGTTCTTAAACACAGATCGCTCCTCTTCTTCTGTGGTGTGCAGCAGCAGCAGCAGCAGCACAGTTCACACCTGGTCTGTTTGGTGTCTAATTGTCAGTGGCTGCTCCCTGCCAGGCCCGGTCCCTCCATGTCCGTGATGTAATTGCGTATTTCCGCAGTGAAACATCCAAAGAGGCCTAAATGAGATTTCACTCAGCGGGACGGAGCCTGCGGTGGGGTGCTGATGATGAATGTATTGTAAGATTGATTAGCGCCAGTAAGAAGTGTGGCGGATATGGCCACCAGAGGTGTGCGTTTGTGTGTCTGCATGTGTGTGTGTGTGTGTGAAAGAGAGAAAAAAAACAGAAGAGGTTGGCGGTACAAGCGAATAGGTGTGTGTGAGCGCGTCGCTACGTGTGAGCGTTTGTGCACGTGTGATGTGTGTGTGTGTCTGGACGGACTGCAGAGAGTGTCGCTCAGGTGAGAAATGGCACATGGTGGAGAGGCGGGAGGTGACGGAAAACGTGAGGAAAGTAAGGGGGGGAAAAAAAAAACAAACAAGTTCCGTCTCCGCTTCATAATTACAATAGACGGTGACAATCAAACAATAAACACAACACAGTCCTAACAAGTAACTTTATTTAGCATTCATTCTTAAGTGAAATATATCTCACCGGCTTCAGATGCCTCAACAGTTTCCCAGCTTTCAATAATTGGGTTTCACCTGTCATGTTCTATATGCTGCTGGAGTGATGTGTCTTATTCAGCGTTGGTTCAAAGAACAGATATTTGTTTCTAAACAAATCCCGCGCAGGAAAAAAGAACGGAGAATTTATTACAAGAACATGCTCACTTTGTCAAAATCGATCAATTTCTTCGCGGGGAAAAAGTAAGTTTCCAGCTACTAAATATAGAAACGAATCACTTGTGAGATGAGTGCGTTTTACATCGTGTTAGTCCAACGTTCAAACCGAGCGGTTCAGAGCCCGACGGTACAACACGTGGTTTCGGTTCAATTACGTTCAATTTTTCAGCGTCAAAAGCACTAAAAATAATCTTGTGCTTTCCTCTTTGTTGTCATCGACTAATGACAAATCAGACTTACTTAAAGTAACTTGTTGTGAAACTGCCTCAGAAATTTTCTCTAAGTAGGTTTATTGCACAACTAGAACAAAAAGCAAGCAAACTTTTATTTTGAAAAAGTCAAACTCACTCTATAAAAATAACTTCTTGTGTCTTCAGTGCACCATTTAGCATCTACGGACCATGCTGTGGTATTTATTCTGTTTCAGTTTGCACATTTTGAAGGTTAGTTGGAGGAAAAATTACAATATAATGGTACCAATATTCAGAAAAAAACTAAGATGAAATCACCCTCATGTCATCAGTGCACCGTTCAGCTTTTACAGAAGAGGTTTTGGTATTTTTTCTGTTTTGATTTGCACACTTTTAAGGTTAAATAGAGGGAAAATTACAGCAAAAGATTAGAAAAAAACTACTAATAGAACACAAGAATGGACAAAATACCAGAAAAAATAAGTTTGAACTACACAGTAAGGGTAGTAGTAATGATTTGTTCTGAAATTAACAGAATTATAAGCAGCAGCAACTGTAATTCTGAGTAATAGTGGAGGAAATAGCACATTAAATGCTGTTTTAATAGCATTACATAATTGATTCCATAAGAAGAACAGACTGTAAACCAGAAGCTGTAAAGCAAAATTCAAATGCAAGCCAACTACAAGAACTCAGATGTGTCAAAATCTTATGTGACAGACAGTGAATAGAGTAAAGTAAGCACATTATCTGAATTCTAAGATACTTTCAGTTCACATTCAGTGAGATTTAACGCACACGGGTTTTACATATCCGTTCACTTTGATTATACGTGATCATTATACTGTACGGCAGCGACAGTGTCGTACAGAGAGAGGAACGGCTGTGTGCTGGATGCAGCCCACTGTGGTTTGACACTGCACTGCACACTTCTTTCCACAGACACCTGCATCGACAATTCTCAACTGCGTACATGCAAACAATATCTCTAGACATTCCTTTTAATATGCTGTGCTGTAGAGAATCTGTAAATTCTGCAGAGTTTCCAGCCCTTTGTTGTCCTTACAAACCTGATAAACATGGTTTTGTGTTCCCGAAAGCAAACAAGCCCTCAGATTCCATTTAAGCCCCGGCTGTGGCGTGGTAGGACACAGGCCCCTGGGTTTGGCATGGGATCACTGTACCTCCTTCATAAGAGGGAAATGTCTGTGCAACCCTTCCCTACTGGAACCTAGCCACGGCGCAGACAGCCAAAAACGCTGCACGGACAATTCCCCCCACTCTGGTTTTTAATGGTGGTACACAGAGGCAATAATCATAAAAAGCCAGGGTCTCTTTCTGAATGGTTACTGACATTCGTCTCCAACAGTAACCACAGCCCCAATGCTGGGCAATTTCCCCTCAACATGCAAAACTGTGGGGACAAAATGTGGGACCTGCCATTCTCCATGCATATTAAAGACACTTGTCATCAAGACGTCACCCAGGAGCTATGAGAACAAGAGGTACAGTTCCTCCGAGACAGACTCACTCACCATCAAAACCATGAAATTAGAGCCGGGAAAATATCCTTGTGATGGGAAAAATGCTACACTTTAGTGCATTTTGCATATAAAAAAAAACTGAAACGGATGCATGTAAATTGCCTGTGCCACAAAGACAAATTGGTAATTCAGGTTTGGAATGAAAATGACACTAAAGTGCAAAAAGGAAATGGTGCAGCGTGAAAGGAATAAGGGTTGTTAAAATGTCACATTTGAGATTCTGTGCCTTTAGGAATCGAGATGTATTGTTAGAGGAAATGTGATAAACACGAGCCAAATGTACGGGTAGCAAATAGAGCTCCATGTATACCGCGTTGTCTTAGTCAACGTGCTCAGAGCGACGCCCACAGAACAGACCCGAGCTGATGAATGCACAATTTGTGGTTATATACTTCCTTGCACCTTTCTCTTCGGAACTCATGCATTTTCCCTATAATGACGAAAAAAAGGCAACGTGTACCCACACAATGACATTCAAAAGCATAAATGAAAACCAAACGTCGAGTTGTTCAAACCGCCGAGATATACAGTACGTGCTCATGTACTTGCATTAAGAGCAGGCAAGAATGAATATTTTCCACTTTGGACAACGTGTTCGGCGTAAATTCAACACTGCTGTCGATGCTTCGAGCGCTTTTCAACACTTGAACCGGTGCAGATTGTTTGTTTGTCGGGTGCTGTATGGAAGGCAGATCACTCCCCCCCCCTACCCCGCATGGGCGCTGGTGACACAAGCCCCCCTCGGTTTGTCCCTGGGCTTCCTCAGGCCCCAAGACCAGTGCCCTCCAGGATGACAAATGGCCTTAATGAAATTGGACAACTCAGCATACATGCATAAGAGGATGTTAAATATTGATAGTGAAGATCAACGTAGCGGTGCATATTCCACTCTTTAATATTTTAAGTGTCAGACAGGCCTATTGTCTATCTATTGAGGGGGGGGTAGCGGTAGGTAAATCACTGTCTGCGTCCCTCAGGTCTCTTTGTGATGGCCTGGCCGGCGTTAACTCGGTTACAGATGAGAGCACCCACGTCCTTTGCATATGTGCTCGACGAAAAGTGAGTCAAGGCGGAACACCTTTTCATAAATTCTCCCTCTGATCGAGCGGGTTTTTATGCGTTTTGGAGACGTGCGAGCAAGCAAGCAAATAAAAACCATATATTTATTTAGCAGCAACAATCAAAGGCCCGTTCTGATGGAGTTCCATTTAAGCCACAATGAGAGCCACTCTGAAATCTGCCTCCCACTGATGATAAACATGAGCTCGATTTTGATCTCCAGCTGAAAGGATGAGTCTTAAGATTTCGTAATAATCCATGCCCTTGCAATCTCCTTTTGTATCCCCCTAGCCTCTAATGTATTAATCTTTTTTTTTTTTTACATTTCTCAAGTTATGAAAGAACATGTAATATCAAACAGTGTGTGCATGCCAACACAGTGTACTTATCAGAGTGGCGGCGCTGCACCTTGAGGGCGTGTCGGCGCGGCGGCGCGGCGGCAAAGGCAAAGATCACATGAATAACCATTATTCAAATCGATTCAAATTAGGGGGGCACTCAAAGTAATCGGCTAATATCCTACAAAAAAATCAATTCCACTCCCATTTGGACACAATTGAATGCGTCTGAAGAGGGCAATTATTAAACACACAGATCAGATCCATAATTGGCGGGGGAGGGGGGACGTATTGTCATGAGGGCTAATGCACTTCCACCGAGCCAAGAGCCGGGGAAGACACTGGCAGCGGACGGGAAGAGGAACTGCCAGGGAGTTTAGGAGGGGTTATGAAGGTTGGTGTTGGGTGGGCGGTGGTGATGGTGGTGGTGGTGGTGGTGGTGATGGGGGGGCACCTGGGGACTTTGCCTAGCGGGGGCCCATTCCCCTGCAACCTCCCCCTTAGCCCACCACCGCCGCTACCCTCCACCCATCTTCCCCTACATCCCCCGGAGGCTCGCTTCACTCCGGGTCCCTGACACACCGGAGGGATGACCCTGGGAATCTCATTATGCATACAACCAAAGTGTGGCCCCCCCCTCCACCCCTTCCCTCCCACAACCACCACCACCACCACCAACAGAGCCTACCGCCATCTCTCCCCCCCCCCCCACACACTAATGCATTTGCATACAGAAGACAGACCAAATAAGGTAATAAATCAGCGGCCTATATTCAAATGGTTTGCAGGGAGATTGAAACCCCTGCATACACTACCTCGAGTAAATTCACCCACATGCTGCGGAGCCCGGATACCCATTCTCATCAGCGGACACAGGCGCTGCGTCCACCGGACACCTCGATATAAATATATATCCCGCTTCATTGCATTGCCGAGGGACGAACTACCTCAATATATCAATATACATATGCTTATATCTCATACGCCTTGGGCAAACTAACTGCCTCGGTTATAAGGCTGGGCTTTCATGGCACCCGAAGGTCACAGCTCATACCGGGAGCGGGGGGGACAATTTGAATATTGCACTTAATGTAGGTCTTTGGACACCACCTCTGCCAATTCACTTTGTCTCATCAATAATGAAATTGCCATGAACATGGAAATCAAAGTAATTTCCTTAAGGTGGGATTACAGAGGGTTTCAATTTTCCTACCAACATGTAATCGAGCTTTTGTGCCGGCAACAAAAGTGATACTTTATTTTAAGCCAGCGTGATTCAACATGAAGGAAGTGGCGTTGCACATGCTTGATATGCTTGATTATAAAAGAAAAAGAAAAAAAAGAGAATAAATAAATAGGAATGTCTGGGCTGTTGTGCATGCTTGAATAGGACACAGTGAGATGGAATAATAAAATCAAACCCTAAGCAGAGTAAGATATATTTGTGTGAGTGTGTGTGTGTGTGTGCTGACTGGCACAATAAAGCGGGGCCCACTATGATTGCGTTATGATCTGGTGGAAAATGAATTCTGCTTAACAAGCCCACCACCACCCCACACCCCCACCCGGCGAACACGCAAACCCCAGCACCCACCTACACACACTTACTTCCATTCCATTATTTTCAATAAAAATGGGGAGAAAAAAGATGCATTTTAAGATACATGCAAATAGCTATCCATCAATCAATTTGTTGGTCCCAAAACTACCATCAAAGGGGCAGAGGCTGTGAAGTATGCAATTCCCCATCAACAAATGGAGGATTGAAACTGAATCCTTCAAGCTTAATTAATGGGAAGTCTGCCACTATTACTTGGTTTGTTTAACGCGCCTCACACAGAGGGCAAGTTGTCCTTTTTTGAATCACTGCACTGAATTCCACTTGTTCAACATCACTGAACTGCTTTTCATGCAAAAAAACAATCCATCTCATTTTTAATCCTTTCCTCTCATGGGTCGACATGTCATTATTTTGATCCCCACGTACAATGGCTTCACACATTCATATCGCATCACTCGCCGAGTGTGTGGCAGTAATTATCACGAGGCAGAGATTTCTATTTGTAGAATAACTACCTACAGTTAGGCAGAGGCACCGAGGCAGTAATTTCTGTCTCATTCCAAAGTTCAGCCCCACGCCAAATACCTCTCTTCTCCAGATAGCCAATTACATCTCGGTAAACAGTGACTGGAAATCCTATTTTAACTGAAGCATCAATGCAAATCTATAATAAGAACTAATAAGAAAAAAAACACAAAGTTTGTTCGAAAAATGTCAAGCTTGAACTTTCTGTAGGGAACCAAAATGGAAATGAGTCAATGTAAATAATGGTTTAATAAAATCCCCCTCCAGTGTAAATCCAATGTGAAATTCGCCAAAATACGGGAAACTTTTCACCCTCTTGAGCTAATAACTGGTGACAGGAAGAGGGCTTAAACAAAAGATCAGTCAAGCGTTCATTTGAATATTCAAATCCTTTTTAATAAAACTCGGCTTGATTCATTTCCCATAGATTTGCCAAAAACACTCATTTTGAATTGGAGAGAACATCATTTGAATTTTTTTTTTTTTTTTCCCCCCCCCGGAGACGAGGGACGGAGAATGAAACAGTAGAATTCACCTGTTTAAGGTCATTGTCCCAAAGAATGAACAGCACCAAATGTTTAAACAGCAAAAACTCGACTTCTGCACAAAAACTCACAAGAAAGATGAAACCAGGATTGTTATCGTCGGGCTCTATCGGACTTGTCACGTATTTTGGTGATTTACATATCAGAATTAAACTGTAGATTCCTACGTTTCCCAGAGTGCAACACGATTGCAGACTTCTTTAGTGTTTTTTGTTGCTTCAACCAGACTCACGGATGAAATTATACAACTGTTTTCCCAGCTGAGGAGGGAAGAAGCGCTGCTAGGAAGCTAATCTGCAAGCACATGAGCAGCCAGTTTACCACTACTTAGCGCCGCCGCTAATGACTATTTTTCTATCAGTTAATCCTTTGACCGTTTTTCCGAATAATTGCACAAATTGTTCCCCTCCCCAAAAAAGGCAAAATGACCATTTCATTCAAGTTCATTTCATTTGACAAACCCTATGTCATTGTGTAACGCAGCGCAAATTTACATATTAAAGCGCAAAAAATGTCGGTTTAAACTGGAAACTCCGACGTGATGAAAATAAATCAAAAAAAGAAGACTTATTATTTAAGTCACTTACTGCAGCTCCAAAAGAAAGTTTCTTTTAAACCTCTTAACAAAGTGAACATATATTAAAACACAACATTTTGTTAGTCATTGTGCTCTCTGACGTCGGTGGTCGCTTCGAACGTTATGAAAATGTCGCAGAATTCACGCTACACATGTTGAGTTTGTGACACAACATGGTAGTAAAAATATTAGGGAAATTATTAGAGCAAAGAAGCAGCTCGGTTGTTAACTTCTTACCTTAACGAGCCGCCTTTCAGTCGCTATTTCATTGTTGTTCCGTTGTTTAACAGCTAAAACAAAAAAGTAAGTAAACGAGCTTTATTGGGATTTCAGATGCATTAAACTGCCTTGTACATGTGAGCACAGACAGAAGCAGAAGGTGTGTTTTCTCTTTAAGCATTCGGTGAATTGCACAAATGTTGCTCTGCGTGAACCACCTTTTCATTCATTTGGAGCACAACCTTGGGTTTTACAAAAACTTTAACACTTAAATGAGTCAGACTTTGCTTCTCTAAACTGTGAGAACAGGTGACCAGTAGCTGCAGCTAAAAACCACTGACGTCATATGAATTAAAGAACAAAACATGCGTCTGTTAAATACGCTAAACATCATTGATTAAGCCGACGAACATCAGCAGCTGTGCTTACTACTGTCTGCCAGCTATCATCACAGTGCTACCTCACAGACTAGCAGAGCCACCAGCTTCACATGTCTTTATCTCTCACGTCGCCCTGCAGCTCAGAGCTTCTCCCAGTCTGTGGTTTGCAGGCAAACTTCCTGGTTTAACTTTAACCTGCTGCACCTGCCAACTTTGTGCACACAAAGTTCTTCGGCGAGACACTTTGTGGGTTGCTCACGTTCAGCTTCGCCTCCCAATAAGGTGGTTTAGACATCAACAAGCTTGTTTGTTTTTCTTGCCCTGCAGGACTGTTGCTGCAGATATGAGAGCATATGAAGCATCATAAGAGAAAGAAACACTGACACAAGCTGTATTACACCACAGTTATCTTCTTGTCTAAAGATCCAAATCAAATTGTACACTTCAAGAGCACCGTTGCAAAACTGCACGCTGGGAATTTCTATTCCTCTTTGCACGGTGTGAATAGGCCTCCCTTTTGACTCGCCTGTTCTCAAGGCCTCAGCACTCATAAACAAAGTGATTTATTCAAACTTTCCATATCAGAATTCTGCTATCTAATTACTTCAGGGGGACAGCATATTCCACTCGCCTATGAGTTATGGAGAACCTTCTTTATGAGTGAAGTTGATGGAGGATCAGGCGACGAGCTCATCATAAATCCTCAATAATGCAAACGTTTGAGGAATATCTCAAAATAAAAATGCAAATGTGATTAAGAATGGGTTAGCCTGTGCTGATATGGCAGCTTGTATCATCTAAAGAGATGCAGAGCACCTACAGGAGGGGGGGGAGAAAAAAGTGCCACGTACTAAGGAGGCACTCAGATAAAAAAAAAAAAAAAAAACAACACTGACTAGCATGGATGCTGTATGGTAATATCTCCTTTACAGCATGCACAGATGCATATATGCTCGACACATGTAGACACACATGAGAACAGCCACACGGTCTTATGAAAATGAAAGTGTGCCCAACATTTTAATCTCACACCTACATGGCCCTAACGAGGAGGCATAAACTTTTAGGAGGGAGGATGAAGTGGAGGCTTGCAGATGCAAATGGAGCACGTGGAAAATGGCGGAGGTACAATGCAGAAGCTTGTTAGTGACTGAGAGGCGAACAGTGAGGACGATCGCGACACCTCGTCACTCGCCTTTTATCTCTCGTCACCGGCAGATGAAAAATCACTGTGAATCCGCCACATCCGTCTGCATTAACATAACAAAGCCTCCGAGGGCTGAGAGAGGGAGAGGGAGAGGGAGAGAGGGAGAGAGCGAGGTAGGAAGAGAAAGAAAGAAAGAAAGAGAGAGAGGCCATAGCAACTGCCCTCCTCAAAAATCTACCCAAAGTCCAACCAATGTGCAGAATTGGCAAATTCTTCTCGCTTTTTAGCTATTATTATTTATTCTCTCGCGCGCTTTCTTCCTCTTTCACGCACACATACGTCGGCGCGGTGAGAACAGATGTCAGGCAGCCACCTAAAGAAGATCCTCCCCAATCTTAGCATCATCTCACCACTCAGCCAGTCTTGTCAGCACAATAGACAGGACAGAATTACAGACGGGTCTCTCTCTTTCTTTAAAAAAAAAAAAGGCACAAAAAAGAGGGACTCATCACCTCTCTCTTTTTCTATCTTGCCATTCCTCTCCATCAACCCCCCCACCCCCTCGCCACCTCCACCATTCCTCCATACAAAGCTCATTGGGTGGAAAGAGAGAGAAAGAGGAATGGGAAGGAAGGAGGAAGAGGAGGGGGGGCGCTGAAAGACATTATGCATATGAAAATGTCCTGAAAGAGGTGTGATTTATGTATGCATTAGATGCAGATTCCATTACGGGCCAGTGGCTCAAGTGAGATCTTTCCAGGAACACTGGGGCGACCTGATCAGACTCAGTCTCATTACTGGCCATACGGGCGAGCAGGGAAACTACTGACGGAGGAGAGAAAAAGGGTGCAACAGAGGGAGAGAGAGGGAAAAAAAAAAGAGATAGAGGAGGCATATTTACAACCTGGACACACACACCTCACCCACAGGGAGAGAGTAAATTGCAATCTGCCCTCCAAGACCGCGGCGGATCACAGACAGGCGTATCACCTGAAAGACGAGTGGGAGAGAAAAAGAGAGGAGCAGGGGGGGAAAGAAAGTGTAAATATACGTCTGTGGTCAACTGTGAACATTGTCGGCTCGGGTTTGTGTGCGAGTCTGGCATTATTTTTCACCCAAAATGGCCTCACGCGACCGTATACTGTACGCCGTCGCATATGCATCCTTGGGAAAAAAAAAAAAACCCACACACACATATATATATATATATATATATGCAAGTGCACGCCTGTAGGAAGCCTGGTGTGGTGGTGGTGATGGTGGAGGAGGCTTGTTTGGCTTGATAATCACGTGCCTTGCTGGAGATAAGGAAAAAGTGTTTTGTGAAAAGAAAACATGGGCGGCAGTCCCTCCATCCTGGCTGACCCCGGCGCTGTAGCCCTTGTGATTGGGGTCAGCCTGGAGATTCCTCTCTGGCCAGCTAATGTGATTGCATCGGAGCAATCCCCTTAAACGGCATCAGCTCTGATCTGCATAGTAATTGGCTCGGCTCTCCTTGGACGTGACCTTGGGGAGGGGCGCTGTCACTCCCGCCGCTCTCTCCTGTACCGGCAATCACGCACGCTAACGTACATGCAAACTCGCCCCACGGTGGCATCGGGGATGGACGGAGAAGGTGAGCCGCCCCAGAACGGCTGCCTCCGTGGCGACTCCGAGTGAGAAACGCAGGTGACGGGTGTTAATAAACTACCGGGGTATCAACATGTATTGTAGGATAATGACTAACTAAGTGTTGCAGATGGCTGTGGGAAGTCTTGTGGAAACATTTTAAGTGAGTTAGCGGGGACTAAAGTCACCAGAGAAGAAGAAGAAGAAGTGTTGCAAAGAGTGCCGCAAATGCCCTTAAAGCTGCTTTAAGTATAAATGAGTCTCTTCCCATTATTAGCAGTAATTCATAAAGCAGATAGGGGTTAAGTCATGCTGCTGCAATTCCATTCCTCAAACACCCCCGTAACCTTCTTCTCTTTTTGTCCTTCTTGCATCAGCACTATTTGTTGAAGATCTTAACGAAAGACAAAGAAGCAAATGTATATTTTATGAATGTATGCCTCTGGTTTATCTTCCTTTGTGGGGCTTGTGTATACAATCGAAACCAGCTCTCGAAGAGAAAAAGCGCTTTTTCTTCTCCTGTCCCCCGATGTCAACGACAAGGTAAGTTGTGGCTTTGGCTGGCTTTTTGATATGCATTTCAAACAGGGGGGGAAAAAAAAACTTCACAACCATAGAGGCTAATTTGCAATGGAGATTTTTCTCTCTCTCTCTCTTTTTTTTTTTATTATTTTTTTTTATTATTATTATCGTTCTCTGCTTCGGAAAGCAAAAAAAACAGTCAAGGGTGTCAAGCGAGTGACAAGTTTGTTTTCCTGTAATGATTTCCGCAAACTTGAGGTCTGTTCTGTTTTGTTCCTTAGACAGTTTGACCTAGTTGGAGTGCGAGCACGTCCCCTCTCTCTTTCCCTCACTCATGCATTGTTAAAGCCGTGGGCCCGTATTAGGCACTCCCAAGTCATCACATGTCAGAAGGAGCTAATACAAACTGTGTATGTGAATAAAAATGTGAGATTTTATTTGCATTAAAGGGAGGGGAGGGGAAAGTGACGCTTTTTTTTTTTTGCTAAGTTTGACTTAAGCAAAACTCATCAAGAATGAAAAAAAATAAAAATTACTTTAAAGCGACCCAAAGCTGGTCTTGTCACCCCTCCTGCGCAGCTCGCTACAATGAATTAAGTGACAATCCCTCAGCTCTGAGTCTGACATTAAACTGCCATCTATCCCTGCTCCCCCAAGTAACCTTCCTCTGCATGGTCCGCAGCAGCAGCAGCAGCGGCAGCAGCAGCATTGCAATATTCATTTGAAACATCGGCACTGAAACAGGCCCAAATGTCTGCGAGAAAAAGTTTCTGAGGCATCCTCAAATGGCTGAGGGGGGGAAGACTGGGGGCCCAGAGGATTTGACTGGAGCACACCCAGCAATACTGAAGGAAAGAGAAAAAAAAAAAAAAGAAGTGCTTTGTTAGAAGAGCGAGAGGCATCCCTTGGGCTGTCTCTTTGAATAAGCCAGGAGTAAAGCATCCACCAGCACCACCAACCCCGCACACCCTCCACTTCCCCTCTCACTCACTCACTCTGTACCCACCACCTCCTCCTCCTCCTCACCCGCCTCCTCCTCCTCCTCCTCCTCACCCCTCCCTCCCCTCTCCCTCTCCCTTCAGAGCGACAGAGGTATAATTGTGCCACAGGGTTTTAGGCGGTGTGACATATCTGTCACCTGGAGACGCGCCGTATCGTGCTCTCCGGAGGAAGCCTCGCCTTCCTGTTGGGTGTCGTGGGGATATATAGAGAGTGAGACACAGATAGAGAGAAAGATGCCGGCTAGAGGCTGAGGCCGTTTGTTGACTTTTGTCACCGCATTGATGCTTTGTAAACTTTCACCCCCCCTCCCAAAAAAAAGTTTTGTTGCTGGTTTTACACGAGGTGCCATCCACCGACGCGGCCACATGTTCGCTCGACGGCGAGCTGAGGGGGATCTTTTTGAGTGTCATTAAATCTAAGACAAAGCCAAACAATGCCTCGACGAGCTTTCATAAAAAAAATCATGGGATTCCAGGTATTATTGCAGTGGCAGCTTCTCAGCACATGCTTGACAATATGGCTCCGGTTGTTGTCCCCCTCCTCCTCCTCCTCCTCCCTAAGAGGATAGTCTGACTTTAAAATGAAAAGTCCCCCCTCGTTTTTTCTACATAAATTATGAAATGTACGTTGGTCCTGAGCTGTCTCTCTCTCAAATAAGGCCTTCACTCTCCTTTTTCTCTCGCCCTCTCACTTCACAGCCCAAATCAAGAATTCTGTTGGCAGTGAAATATATTGAATTTGACAACTCCAAGAAAGACTTTCTGGAGGATAGCGTTTTATTTTGGGTGACCTAATTGTACGCTCCCCATGGCTGCTCCTTGTGCGGTATCTCACTCACTCCTGAAACAGCTTCATTTCTACATTCAAATTATTCATCATCGCCTGGATTTATTTCCTCCTTTCTTCACTTTTCATACCTTTGGTGTTCTCTGCGGGGATTTGAGATGAGGAGGGAGGAAGGAAAAAAAAAAAAAGTGCTTCTTTGTTTTTTTTTTTTTTCTTTTTTTGTCTGTTTTTTTTTTTTTTTTTTTTTTGCATGAGCTATTGTTGAAACACCTTAAGTCTCTGGTGTACGGCAGAAAACTGAAGTGATAGACAGGGCTGCCCTATTTACAGCCAGATTAAAAAGAATCACACAGGAAGACATTGTTAAATGATGATTGTCTATGACATTTAACAATTGATTAAAGAAAGATAAGTTTTAATAGGTGGTGGTGGTGATGTGGGTGGAGGAGGAGGAGGAGGGAGGAGGAAGAGGGGGGAGGCTTCTCGGCAACGATATTTTTTATGCATCAAAAAGAGTCGAGATATTGAAGCAAATGAGGATTTTTTTTTTTTTTTAAACTTGTACAAACACGGCGGCACTTTTTTATTACATACTGTGCAGGAAAAAAACACAGCAAAGTACATATTGGAGTAATATATTAAATCTGTTGGACATACATTCTCTGTTTTTTTGTACTTTAAACTTCCAGTCAACTTTTTTTTGAATTTTAAAGGTGTACAATTCCTCTCTTGGGATCAATAAAGTTCATATTTCCGAGTATCTGCGTGATATCAGCTGTCGTTTACAGTCAAACGCATCCATCCTCTGCATGTTTCTGTTCATAGTTGATGGTTTTCAACTAAAAAGCAACACTTAAATTAGGAGTATTGTACTTTTTTGGGACATTTTGGGAATTCAAAAGTTTGTTTTGTCATCTTCGTGCATCTTTAACTCCACCAAAAAGTTGTCCGGGCTCACTTTTGCTGAACTATTTTCACTCTTGTGCAGCCAACACTTTCCGGTGGAGGGGGGAGGAAATCATAATCTGCATTAACAACGTGTGTCAGCGCTGTCAAACACCGCGTCAGTCTGTCTCACAGCATGCTAATTACACGTGCAAAGACGAGAACGTCGGAATAAAGAGGGCAAATAGCGCAAACACCTGACGCGACCGTAGATAGAAAACACAGAGCCGGAGACGTATCGCGCTGACAAGGAGGCAGACAGACGGAAAGATGCGCAGACTCGAGAGTCATTGGCGGAGAAGTTACTCAGCCTCACTGAAACTCAACTGTTTTCACAACCAAAAAGGACAAAAGTGACAGATAGCGTGGGATATTCATGTTTTTCAGAAATAGAAATGACAAAGAAGGGCGTCAGTGAAAGGGGCTGCCGGCAAATGTCTAGGTCAGTGGTTATCAAAGTCTGACTCACAACTGCAAGGTAAAGATGTGAAACAGCGATACGGGTACGTAAATTATTTTTAGCTTTTTTTTTTTTTTTTGCAAGGTATGACTATGACAAACTCCGAATTCCAGAAAAAAGAAACCCGCACGGTAGACTGAATAATATACTCCTCGCTAGTTGTCTGACATGATAAATGTTTGATATATGATGCCCACACAGTAGCATCCATAATTTCAGGCTGTGAGAAAATATCTTTAAAAAAAAAGCTGAGTGCAGGAAGGAAATAAAAAGCCAATCTTAAGACTGCTGTTAAAGTTAAACCCCATTCTAACCCACAGGGAATTAAATACAGATTGGAAATGTGCTGCTAATGACTCAAATTGATCCTAGTTGATTTTTTTTCTTTCCCCTCCCTTGTTAATGCCTGCCAGCTAAGTGCAACTCAAAATATTTCCTTCCAAAAGTTTAAAAAAAAAACAAAGCTGTGGATGTAGAAATTTTGAGTTTCCTACCAAGAGTCAACACTGACAAATACAACTTCATCTGAGAGTTTAATGAGTTGGATTGTATTGTGCCGTAAATAGTTCTCCCTCTCCGTAGGGCACTGCGTTGGCCTGCGGACGCTTCCCGGCATGTCTGTGAAGTGTGTTGGTGCCCTGTGGGGACGTGGAACACACACACACACAAACACACACAAAAACACACACTCCAACACACACACAGCAGCCCCACCAGCATCCCCCCTCGCAACAGCTGCCGTGCTGCAGGAGGCAGCCGTACCCCTCGCTGATCAAATCTTGTCCGTCACATTTCCCCTAATTAACGGGCATCTGCTTCCCCCATTTTCCCTACATGGCTACACCCTCTTCCTCTCTGTAGTTCCAATCATCTGATCGTTATGACCTTTAACCTCCGCCGAGCTCGCCCCCGGCTGGCGACGCCGAGCCCGGCCAGCCCTCCTTCCCAAGCGCTTACCTGCCTTTTTTTTTTTTTTTGCCACAAAGCGACCGGGGAGCAAACAAACAAACCGGCGTGCGCGAGACAATCAGCGCAAAGTCTTTCACTGCCGGCTGCTTTTCCTGCCAAACATCTGATAAAAGTCACTCATTTGCAGAAGCAGTAAGTTGGTAGATTTGTTATTTCAGAGACTAAAAGGAAGTTAAACCCCCCCTTTTTCTTTTTTTTTTTTGAAAGCGATTTAGCTCCTCCCTGCTTTAAGCCTTTAGTTAAAGCAACTCTCTCAATAATGATTATATATTTTTTTATTATTTTACCAAGAGGAATGAAATAATTAAAGGAAGCCTGGATTAACACAAGTCACTCAAACACCAGCAGCAGCAGCAGCAGCCACCAGTGTGAGGAAATTCTCTTTTAGTATGTGTTATGTGAGGGGACAGAGGATGATGATGGTGATGATGATGATGTGTGTGTGTGTGTGTGTGTGTGTGTGTGTGTGTGTGTGTGTGTGCATTCCGTCATTCACAACACAGACGCACCTGAGCAGGCACCAGCTGGCAATGTGAGAGGTGCGCTCTAATTTAAAATGCATCTCATTAGAAGCAACCCCGTAGCCTGTCACTGTACTCTTACTCCTTACAAAGAGCAGAATTACTAATTTTTTGCACCAAAAAAAAAAAAAAAAAAAACTCGGCCCGAAACGTCGATAAATACGTTACACGGCAAAAGAATTGCAGTTAATAGCTATTTCTTTATTTTTTTTTTTTTGGGTTTAACCAGTAGGAGTTTTATGTAGATTTTTCAGTTGAAGTTTGACCTTGAATTATGTGCATTTCTATTGAGCAGAGATTGAAGGCTTTTGTTTGTTTGTTGCTATTGTTTAAAACCCATTTCCCATTTGCAGGGAGAAATATACTTAAGAGAAGTGTTTATTCATTTGTAGAGATGGCTCCACTGCCAAGGAGAGGAGACTTGATGGAAGCTCAGATTCATTAAAACTTAATTAATATGCATCATTATGTAAATGAGGGTGCAGTTAATGAGTTTTTAAAAGAAGCATTCCTTAATTAGTTCACTTTTAATGGCATCATCATTTATCTTTTTCTTCTTTGAAGCAGAATGATGCACTAGATGCAGGCAGTTCTAAAATGCTAATCTACGTTTTATCATCTTATTTTTCTGATTTCCATGTGATAGCGACGACATCTCGAATCTTGTCGCTAATGAGGGACGTTTACACGTTTTAATGTCAGATATTTCAATTCAAGACACTGGAAAATTTTCTGGGGAGGAAAAAAAAAAAAACAAGAGGAGGGGAGGATTCCAAACAAACACAGAATCACATATTTTGAGCAGCGAGGGAGGGGAGGAAAATGATAATTAAAAATGTATCGACCAAGTTAAATCCAGACCCTTAGGCTACTCACGAATGCAGTGATTTTTTTTTTATTTTTTCCATCCCGTTTGGGGGGGGGGGTAAAAAAAAAAACTCAACAGTTCCATTTCCCAGAGAACAACACTGGCAGGGTGTCAGAAGACTTGACAAAACCTGGAGACTTCTGACAGCGTCACACTTCTGGATAATTGGTCCCCAGCACTTCCTTCTCTTTTTTTTTTTTTTTCTCCTTTTTTTTTTTACAAAGGTCCCAATAAAACTTTCTTCACAGTGTTGCACCTTAACCAACACCACATTTTTCCTATTCATTGTTATGCACTGCCACACCGCTCTGCTGCTGTTTAACGTAAACTGCACAGGAAATGTTTTTTTGTTTTTTTTTAATTTTGTCAGATTTCAGTCAGTGTCAGATTCTGAGAACGTGCGAGAACATCAGGTGAGATCTTTTAGAAGATAACCGTGTGTTCATGTTCTCCAATAATCTTTATAAAGACATTTGAAACATTTTTTAAAAAATCAATAAACAACCACAAGCAGCTGTTTCAAGCTTTTCATGAGATGTAAAAAAAAAAAAGAGCACAGACATAATGGAAGCCGTGTGACCTCTGTGTGGTTCATGCACACAGCACATCCCCACCCTCTCACATCTTCTCCTCTGATGAACATTTTGATTGTTTCGCCTGAGAAGGAATCAGTTGCATCATTTCTCTTAGGGCACCAGCACTGGGCAGTTACAAGGCTTTTGCATTAACAATAAATTCATCATGCATGAGTGTGGCCCTCTCCTGCGAATTGATAAGTGGATGTGAATAGGAAAATGCAGCGTATTAGCCTGAAAGTGAAAGAGAGGATGAAGTGACACACTGAGTCCAAATGTGGACACTAATGTCACATCCGATCTCGGGAGAATCGTCTGGATCTTCTGACATCCTTTGCACAGAACCCCCTCACAATATTGCTCGGTTGTTTAATCTGAGGGAAATTAATATTAATTTTGTGATTAAAATTATTACTGTGGCTGGTGTTGTTGCTGAAGTGCCTTTGTTTTGCTATTATTATCCCTCTGCTTCTTCTTATAGATGAAATGCAGCAGTTTCTCTCATTATTTAGATGTGCATTCCTGTGGAATCAATTCTCATAGACACATATAAATTATTGTTTAACGAGAAGCTGTATCCTATAAATTATTCAAAGCACCTGGGATTACAATACGAGATCAAATGATAGGAAAGAAAGAGCACTCTGCTGGAGGCAGCCCGCACACGAGCCATCACATCCCCAGTTTGATGTTCCACACAATCTGCTTATGCAGGAATAATTGGGGAGTAACAGACACCATGTGTACAGATACACCGGCCCGGCTTTTGTACGCCATATTTGGAGAGAGGTAATTGGGCCGCTGGACATGGTCAGCAATGTCACCCCGACACATGTACACGTTTGTCCTCCCGCGCTGGCAAAGTTACCAAGTAAGCTCCTGCATAACAAGAAAAAAAAAATAATCAGCTTGTTTATTCTCTCCTGCAGGAATCCTTACAAAACTTACAAAGCGTGAAAGCAAAAAAAAAAAAAAAGAAAAAGAAAAAAGAATGAAAGTTGAGGAGGAGCTACTTGTTTACAACTATCACACTGACATACGGAGGAGCAAACTGTAATTTTTTTTTTCATAGCCACTTTCCCTGTCCAGATGAATTTAAAGCGCAGGTTTCAGTAGGTGAGAATACGGAAAACAGAAGAATTTATTGGTGTGTTATGGTGCCCTGATGTGTTGTAAAAAGGACACTCCAGTAGATAAGGAGAAAGCAATTGTGTGGCATGTGACTGATGGAGAAAGGGGATTTAAATTGAGTCCTCAGTCATAAAATAAATAATGTGTATGTCACCAAAGTGGGGAGCGGAGAGGAGAGAAAAGACGACAATGATGTGCTCTCACAGGAACCCGGGGCTGTTGTAGGCCGGTAGACGGAGGGCATTGTGGGACTGTTAGAAACGTGAGGGATGCAGGTGCACCGAGGGATGAATGTGGTTTTGCTGAGTGTGTGTGGATGAGAGGGGGGCATGTAATTGCCCCCACAGATGGGTGAAGAGTAAAGAGGCAAGAGGGGTAGGGGTGGGAGGGGGAGGCAAGTGCGTGCCATGGGTGCATGAACTACCGTATGTGCATCTATTTTGCTTTTGCAGAAAAACCTCAAGCAAATGACTTAAGAGCACGATCCAGTGTGGGGGGGGGGAAAGAAAAGAATGTCACGGTGAAATATTAAAAACTTCAGCGAGCAGAGGAGGAGGAGGAGGAGGAGGAGGAGGAGGGAGGAAGAAGAAAAAAAAAAAGTTGACGAGAAGATAAGAAGTGTGTGTGCATGTGTCCAAAAAACAAGCGTAAGGGATGAAACGGAGCGAATTACTCTTTCTACAAAGTGCAGCAAGTTTAACAGGTGGTGCAATACCCACAATGGGGCTACTTTTTCTTCTCCTTATGAAACTCACCTTTTCAAAAAGCGGGAGGAAATGAAAAAGACACAGTAGAAAGTAGAGAACTCAAGGAGGGAGAGGGATTAAGATGAAGGAAGGACGGGCCGTGGGGAAGGAGAGAGAGCGAGAGAAACAAAGATGGAAGGAAACAGATAGAGGGAGCGAGAGAGGGAGTGGGAGGGAAGCAGGAAGAGGGAGATCATAGCGATGGGAAAAGAAGAAGACCGAAAGATCATAAGAGATGGATATGCATTTGCACACGAGAGAGAGAGAGATAGTCTGAGAGAGGGAAAGTGGGGGAGAGGGAGCCGGAGACCGTAGGGGACTGTCCCCATTCCTGCACCCCACGCTGAGAGCTCCTCTCCTCGACCGTGCCACTTCCGATCAGCCACGCAGCCGAGCCTCACCCTCAGAGGCTGCCGAGGTGCCAGCTAAAGGCTGGATCCCCACTGAATATACTGACGAGAGAGAGAGAGAGAACGAGAGAGAGAGAGCGAAGAAGTTTGGGCTCTCTGTAGGCATGTTCCTCCCTCTCTTATTCATTTCAATTACAAGGGGCTTGTATTCCTGCAGGGCAAGGCCGTGTCGTGTGATCCACTGTAATGCAGCGAGGGGCGACACGGAGAAGACACGCTGATGCACCATTATCTGCATATTATATGGGAGCCGGTTACATTAGCGGCTGCGGAGGAAGCGGGCAGGAAGTCTCGGCGGAAAAGGTGGAAGAAGCTTAAGTGATGATGTAAACACATAAACAGCAGATAATAAAACCAAATTTATTGAACGCGTCTCGAAAAAAGAGAAACGCTTCATTTATGCCGGCGCCGCAATCGACGCCACCTTGTTCCGGATTCAAGTACTGCCCCTGTGCAAGTGCTCGAAATGTATGAAACCGAAGCGAGATACGTTCGAGATCCCCCCCACCCCTCCAACCCCGAAACATTTTTTTGATTTAATCATATCGTGGACACAAACACTTGAGATGTAAATGCTTTGCAAAAACTTGCCTCTTGTATGAATCCTCCACTGCTGCTTGAAAACACACACACACACACCGACACACACACGACCATCGCAGCAAAGCATTGTTGCACTTCTATTGTTCACGTGCACACACACAAAAAAAAGAAGAGAATTTATGTCTGCATGGTTCACATATTATATTGATTAATCTCCAACTCAGACGTGCTTTGGAGGAGGAGGAGGGGGGTAGAAAAAAAAAATACAGATCCTTCTACCTGGAGTCATTTACTTCCTATAATCTTTGGTTCAATTTCAGAGAAATATGGGTGTTTTGTAGTGCGACTTCCTTTTCAGTCAGGGCTCTCTTTGTGCAGACAGAGAATGTGTTTTATTTGTATTTATGCATATGAATAGCATACGCTGAATGCCAATGATTAGATGGCTTAAGTTCCCCTTCAGAGTTCATATCCTCCATAAAACTGTCCAATTATCTGTTCATGAGCCGAGGGCAGGATATGTATGCGTGTGTCTGAAAGCATGCCCAACAGTGCCACCTAGCCCTTGAGAGCAGAGGGGGAACCGTTTTTTTTTTTTTCTTTTTTTTTTTTTTTAATATCTTCCTCCTGTTTCTGCATTTCATTTTTTACGATCCGTGCGGAAACTGCTGTGAAGTCAGCATTATTTTTTCCGTTTTCATTCAAACTTTTTGCCAAATTCTTCATATCTTACACCTGGCAGTTGTTTTGGAAAATATGTCGTATGCAATTCAGAGTCATTACATTTTGTGTGTGTGTCTGTGTGTGTGTGTGTTTTTTTTTTTTTTTTAATGATCGGGGGCGATACTAATAATTTCCTTTCCGTACAAAACAGGAAACCGCAACGCTCTATTGTGCAAATTCTAGTGAAATTCCAGCACAGCATATAATATTCATACCTTGTCAGTGGTGCAATATAATACCTCACTGTGAGCGAGTGAGTAATTTTTCGCTGTGTGAGTCTGAGTCTGAGCAGGGGAGTTATTCTCTGCCTGATAACTGCCAAAATAACAGCAGATAATTAGGCCCTTTAGAGCGCTGGGTGTCTCTTAACAAAGGCACCTGCGTTTCCTGTGGTGTTTGCCGTGCACCCCGAGTGATTGTCATTTTTAATCTAGCACTCCCGCTGAGACTTCTTCGGGAGCAGTCTAGTCTGTAGGGTGCCAGAGGTAACCTGCATGGGAAGCACGTGGGTGTTCGTGTGGCATGTGCACGTTTGCATGCTTGAAAAAAAGTGTATCCGGTTAGCCGAGCATGTGTCGGTGCATGCACATGAAAGCAGACATGTGTAAAATATATATAAAAAAAAGAAAAAAAAGCACACATCCTGCTGTATGATACCCCGGTAACCTGTGTGTGTGTTGAATGCATTCATGTTGAATGCATTTTAACGCTATTGGGATGCATTTTTATTAGAAGGTAATTGCCACAAGTTAAAATGCTTGACATTAACATTGACATCACATCCTCAGGTTAATATTATCAATCAGCCTCCGCGAAGGAAATTACTTCCCCCACGACGTTCGGGGAGGGGGGGTTTATTCACAAATGAAGTTTATACTCAGGACTGGCAACTTCGGCGAGCAAATGTTTGCAAATGTAGCGACGGTTTTCGGTTTCGTCTGAATGAAATAATTTGTTCTGAACATCCTCCCTCATCTAACTGCTCTGACAAGAAACAGACACCCTCCTCCTCCTCCTCCTCCCTCCTCCTTCTTCTTCTCTCTCCTCCCAATAAAGAAACAAACAGAGAGCCAAATAAACCCGTTGCAGTTCCTCTCCAGTGCAGCCATCCACATCCTGGACTGTGCCAGGTTGGGGAAATCATTGGAATTGTTTACCCCCACCACCACCACCACACACCTCCCATCTTCATCTTCCTCCTCCTCCTCCTCCTCCTTCTTCTTACCACCCCACCCATCCCGCCTCCTCCTCCTCCTCCTTCTTCTTCTCCTCTACAAAATGAGATGCCCGTGTCTGATCGCCTGAGCCAATTTGCAGACCCATGTGGCACCCTTCCCTTCAGACCTGGGCATTGTGCCTCTCGCTCCCTGGCAAAGAGGCGAGGAATTATTTTTATCCCCCAAACATGCGGATATGCACCGATGATTTCAAATGCCTGCCTCGCACATTGTCAGGGATGATTTTGGCCAGGTGCCAAACCTATTATATTGATCTCTCTTTCTCTGTATTTCAATAGCCACAGACAATGCAGATTTACTGCAGAACATATTAGGGAAATAAAAATCAGTCTCAGGCACTAAACTCACTGAAACTGATGGTATGCATGAGAGTGTGTGTGTGTGTGTGTGCTTGTGCTAAAGGCTTTTCTCTAAATTTTGTAATAAGCTTCTCAGGTTTGGGTCATTTCCTTGTTTTAGCTAATATTCCTTCTAACCAAATGTCTAATTACATTCTGACATATTCTCATCATGTCATTGAGTATCATAACACGCGAGCCATTTTTTATTTTTTTTTCCCCACCTCATCTTATTGCTTTGGCATCTAGATCTTTTTCCTTGGAGTGCGTTGCTGGCATGTCGGCTCTGGCTTTGGTTGGAAACGATGAGACCTCCGATGTTTGCTGAGGTACACACGGGAATATTCAAATGTTGAAACTGGCAGAGAACGGGCTGTCAGCTAATGAGCGTGTCTATGAGAAAATGATTTGGTTGTTTCCTGAGAGGGAAATCACAGAGAATGGCTAAATGGGAGCTCTCCGAAGAGACTCTGCCGAGGCTCGGTGTGCGGCGATGAGTCCGTGTTGGGAGGCCGGCGGATTGGATGAACACCGTCTGCCTGCCTCGGTGCCAATGTCATTAGTGCTGAGGACTGAGAACGACCACCATGTCCCTTTTGATTGCCATTAGAGCCTGGAGCCAAACAAAGAACCAAACAAAAGGCCCTAAATAGACTTGGAGTGGAGGTCATGCCAGCCACAGAGACACATCAATAGCAGGGCTTTTGGTGTCCTTTAGACCAGCAATTTTCAGCCTGTTTGGCGCCATGGAACCAGACGAAACATACTGTATCAATCATGCACAGTAAATTGATTGATCATACACAACCGAGTGTTTCATGTAAAAACCCTTCTGGCTAATCCTATAAAGTGGGTATATCAAATATTAACAGCCACCAAACAGAGGCGTTTCATGTCGGGAAACAACATGTGGCCGTGACTTTATTCCATTCCCGCAGACATACAGGATAACACTGCCATTTGACACTTTCTTTAACCTTTGAGGTTTATTTCGGTTGACACCTTAAGGCAGAGACTTGGCCTCAAATGGTGCCAACATTGTGATGCTGTGCAGGTTTCTGTAACTTTTGTATGTCTTGCATGAACACACACATGTCACAGAGGTGAAGTGATCCAGATTTCAGCCATCTGAAAGCCTATAATGTATATTTTTTTGTGGTTATTAATAACGAAACTTAGGGCAAAGAATGATTTAATGTGGTTGTAAAGCTTTACAGAATGTGAGAGAGATTTTTGTGCATCTTTTTTTTAAAAATTGGTTTGAAGTAGGTGGGACTCCAGTTTTGTTTTTTGTTTTTTCAATGCACCAATTACAATTTACTATCCCACTCGTGATGTGCTTATGTGCTGATGCTGCCTGCCAAAATTAATCAAATGTGATCAGCTAATTTCATATCGTCAGGATGTGATGACTTCTTAGTGCTAGATCCTAACTTGGGATGTTTTTATTTCACCCTTGAACTATTAATTGGTGTTTAAGGTATGAAGATTCAATGCATAAGACAACATTTATAAGAATTGTTCATGTCACACTCTACATGTACAGGAACTCTAACCTTTATCAGTACCAAATCAGCATCACAATATGAACCAAGTGCCATTAACCGCTCTTTCTACATCCTCCTCCTCCCCCCCGACCAGACTCACGAGCCATGCATGGTCACCCACGATGTTATACAAATGTCTACATTACAGCCATTGGTTTCACTTAATTTACTGTGTAAATTTACTGCTGCTGTGAATGAAAAAATGTAAAGACTCACTAAACTACAGGTTGAAAGCAAACTGGTAATGTGTGCTTCTTCCCTAAAGAAAGAAGCTCACTGTCATGTTACATGCATGAATGCTACACCCTGTATTTCACTTATATTTCAAGCATTCCAACAAAATCAATGTGTTTGTGCTTTCTTTCTTGCCACCATGCTTGCTGTAAACAAACCCAGTTGTCACTTCATTAGTTGCAGCACACAATACATAAAGCGCACGTGTTGTATGATGTGTACACGTCAGAATTTAATTTTATGTTTTAGACAAGCACCAGCCTCTGGAGCTGAAAAATGAAGTCAGTGCCTAAAACTGCAGTTCCTCAAATAGCCACTTGAGGCTGGCTCCAAAAGCAAGTCCATATCCTGTAAACCCACAGGTTAAAGTCATAGACTGTATAAAAGATGGATGTAGCAACCAGCCCTGAAAAATGAAGCCAACCCAGAAGTGTCAAAAACCTGCAATATCACTACGTCCACTAGCTGCTGCCTCCAAAAAGCCCTGGCTCCCATAGACTTGAATTGGAAAAAAAAGTGATCACAGATCACGAAATACTGCATTCCTACAGCTCAGGATTTTTTTCTTACTAGTTTTCATAGTCAAATTCAGAGATCAGGTGGCCAATCTGAAAATAAATCAATACTGAATTTTTAAAAAATCTTCAAAATTTTGCGGGGCAAGGGGCGTGGCTGGCTTGATTGACAGTCGGCAGCAACCATACAGATGAAGCGAGCAGAAGGCGGTAAATGTGGGTGGGGCAGAGAGGGCCCGCCTCTCAATCCGTCTGACCAATCGCTGCTCCTATGGCTCCGCCCCCCTCCGACGATTTTTGCGTCACTGGCTCCAAAAATCCAAGATGTCAACCAGGAAGTAGCAAAACCCTGGCTTCATTTTCTCAGTGCAGAAACCAACGGGTGACGTCACGGTAGCTACGTCCATCTTTTATACAGTCTATGGTTAAAATGCTCAGCTTTATATCAGAAATAAATATGTTTACAGCCTTGCACCAAAATAGTTTTGGTCTCTATCGGTAATTTCCCTGTTTATTACAGTTGTACTGTGGAGGATTTTTTTTTAAATATAACTCACTCATTTAAATTGTATGAAGGCTTAAAGCATAATTAAGGGCATGGCCACTTTGGGTGCCAATGTAGGACAGTCCATGGCCTTCTCAGCTACACTCACACTCCACTTTTTTTTGCATATTCTTGGATTATCTTCAAATTTGGAGGAGTCAGGCAAGATGGTACAAAACTACTGGTGAAGAAACCGTTGGGTAAACATCCATTTTTATGTGCGACTAATGGTTATAGCATTGGACATTTAGAGGTGTTTCTTATATTTTGGAGCAGGACTATTAGAATTTTTCAGAGTTTTCTACATTTTTTTTGGCTCTAGAAGTCACACCTTTGCTTCTTTTGTGGGGGTAGTCGGGGTGGCACATCATGTCCTCTATGTAGCACTTCTCTGCATACGTGACCCCAGCTACAGTTAGACCAGCGGGGTCGTCTTCATCTCTTCGCAGCAATGTTTTAAATGTAAAACATTTACAGCCCAGAATAAAGAAACCGATAATGAGTGTTCGCACTGACCTCTGAGCATCTGTGACAAGAGTAACACCTCATTGTTTGGCCTTGAGTTTTCGCTCGCCTGCTTCGACAGACATCCGCTGGTAATTGAGGTCAAAATGTCTTCGCAACGGTAGACTTTGCTCAATGTTTTGATTTTGCGTTGATGTTTCGTTCTCGCATAAGTGATGACCAGGTGAAATGGCCTTTTAGAGCGTGAACATAATCTGCGAGAGGTTGTTTTTGCTCCTGCCCCGGTCTTGCCCAGCCATTCACAATGTCACTACATCTCTTCATTATTTGAAGTGACTGCCCTAAGTTGCACATTAGAGTGAAAACTTTTCTGAGATAGTTCAATGACAAGGAAGAACTATTAACTTCCGATATCTGCAACAGCATTGAGAAATTTCCTAGCGAATCCCCCATAAATCGATTTTTTGCACGATATTTGTGCTTGACTGGATCTGTTCTGCTGCAGGATCTCCTTGCGGATCCCACAAGGCTCCTCTGGCTGGCGGCCCATCAGAACTCGTCACTTGAATGGGAGACGGCTCGATGGTGCTCAGATAGAGAGAGTGCTGTCAGAGGAGCGGCATGTGACTAATCAGGACTGGGCTCGGCTCCCTGCCTCCCAAACCATATTCTGCTGATTCAAAAGGCCACTGAGACACCACGGTAATGGAACAGCATGATGGGAATCAGAGAAAGTCAAGAAATATTATGGCTGATATTGCTTTGGTTGATGTCCAACACAATATGGGGTAATACATCAGCAGAGCTGTTGAAAGTCATTATGGGATTCATTATATGATGTAGATAAACAACTGATTGATCCACCCCGGTGTCAAAATTCAGCAACATACCGAGTTACGGATCAAACATATGGGTTACTCATATCTAACCCGCGGTCTCTGTTGCAGCTGCTTTGTGCCTCCTGCCTTACGCTACCCATCTCCATGTGTCTATCTTTTTCTCTCACTCCCCCCCTTTTTTTTATTTTTTTTTTATCTCTCCCTTTTCTTTCTCTGGTCATTCTCCGCCTTGCTCCATGCCTCCACACACATAAAATGGAGGGCAGCGCCGAGGTTCCAATTCAGAACTCATTTGTGGTGCTGCCGGCCCCCTACCCGCTCAGCAGTTGCCGAGGGGACCCAGGGGAGCCCTATCACAGCTCTATATGCAAATGTCCTTGCACCTGGGCAACAGCGTGGGCATGCTGGGACTGGGAGCTTATTTATGCAAATCTCAGGGAGACAGTCACAGCACAACACAGAGCCGGCCACAGACACTGGTGGCCATATCTCCCCGCCAGCACAAAAAACTAGTTGGAGAAACGTGGCAAACATGAAAGATGTGGACTGAGTGGCGAGAGGGAGAGCGGAGCGACAAAGTCAAGGAGATTAGGAAAATGTGGAGTTTATGGTAAATAAATGTATGGATGCTGCAGATGGATACGGAGGAATTTGGGTGTGCCGGTTTATATTCAGCACGAGAAGATTAAACGTGACTGTACAGGTATGTGCAAGTGAGACAATTAATTGCAAAAAGCTTGATTAATATATTAGTTTTTGTGGCATAACCCCAACAGCTTCATGCAAAAGAGCGCGCGCGCACACACGCATGCATGTATGCACACACGGCGCAAAGGTGTTTGTTTACCATCACAACACCACTGACAAGAGGCAATAACGCTGAATGTGTTAAAGCGCTCCACAGTGAAAGGAGAACAAAACCAATCTTTGTGTCTCAGCTGGCCCTGCCTCCCGACTGGGCCCCACCACTGTGTGAGACATCACACAGGAAAACGCAGCCTCTCCGCATACAACAGGCCACATTAATGTGCAAATGTATGCAAGAAAAATTTCAGAAAAGCCAAAATTACTGAGCCAAATGAGGTAGCTGCACTCAAATTGTTGGGATTATGAATAATTACCGCACGTTTTTTTTGTGTGTTTTTTTTTTCTGGAACTTTCCTCAATTTCCTGTGAAACAATGACTTCGGTGGTTTAATTGAGGAAAATCCAAACGCAGTGTGAAGTTATTGTGTTTCAGTGGCTGGAGGTGGGAGCAACCAATAAGCAGTTTCATTTGCTGAATCAGTGGACGTAGAAGGATGGTAGCAATCACTCGCTTTTTTTTTTCTCCCACTTCATGGATGATCTATGATCTCTCTGTAATACCTGCCAGCTCTAAAGAAACCCTGTTAATTACATGCAACACACTGTCAGCAGAGACACCGATCAGCCACAACGTTACTGACAGGTGAACAACAACGCTATGTGGATGTTGACCCTTAACGCCCACCTAAACGTTGCTGCAGACCAAGCACACCTCTTCATGACCCTCCCGCTATGTGATAAAAACTACACAGGAGCAGCACACGCTTATGGCTCGGCCTGCAAACTCTCCAGATCCTAATCAAGCATCCCTGAAATGTAGCAGAACAAGTGCAGTGCACAGAACAACCCACAAGGCCTCAAGGATCCACCGCACACTTACCAGAAGTTACAGGAGGCCCCTAAAGAATCTGTTTCTGTTGCAGCTACACAACAACAGGCAGGTGGTTTAAATGGAGCTTTGCATGGAGTCAGGGAGTCACGAGGCCCTTCTCTGTCCAATCGTTCACTACTTAAATCCAGCCCACCTACTTTGCTTTATAACCGAGGTAGCGTTCATTCATTCATTCATTCTGCTTCACCAGCCTCCACAGCTCCGCACATCATCACCACTGTTCATCTCCTCTTCAGAGATTTCTCATGCAAGTAATAAAAGTCAGCGTTTGGAGATTTGTTCTTTCCTTCCCACCTGTGATCATGTCCCGATCTTTAAAATATGATCGTTGAAACCGAAGCGGTCCATTCTTGCAGAAGTGGATGATGATGTGTCCTAAATCTCAATTTTTTAAAATCCAGTATGAGCCTCCAGAAGTCAAATCCAACCTGGCGTAAGTCATCAGGAACTTTTGATGTATTTCGGCGACTTCAGTTCATAACTTCAGATCAACATCAGAAAGCTTCGGAACATCCGAGATCTAAATCCTGCTCCTCCCCTTGCCATGTCTCCTCCTCTAAACACCACAAAATCGAACTCAAGGCCAGAAATCCAAGTTACCTCAGCACCGGTTACCTGCCGTACTACTTCCTGGTTCACGTCCGCTGGCTCCACCCACCAGAGTGACATCATGGCCGAAGCACTGTGGCTTGTGCAGCTCCAGCCCCATGTGTGTCTCTTCAACTTCACCATCACCTCTGTAGCCACATGCAGGCAGGTAATGACACCGATCTAGTTAAATTCTGTTTGGTTCATCTCAGTCTGGCTGGGGAGAAAAAGTTTTGGTGGTTGAAATATCAGCTCTTCTCAAGATCAGGATTCAAGGCCGCCATAGAACACAACAACGGCTGTGTTTAAAGTAGCTTTGGAGTTTATATGTAAAACTCGTATTAGTCTGGCAGTAGTAAGGTTGATCATTGGTTTATCAGCTGCTCATGACCAAGAGGTTTAATGCACCAACACTCACATCCAGAGCTCCAGATTGCGACCACATTTTTATTTATTTTTTTGAGATGTCCGAGCTAAAATTTCAAATGGTCGCATTTGTGCAAGTAAATCTTGAAGCCATTTTGGTGTCGCTCTAACTGGCAGCTACGGTGTGAGCTATATCAGTCAAAAGTAGTAGTACCTTGGTCATCATTTCTGACATTAGAACACCCTATTTCACTCTTTTCAAAAGTAATATTTGGTCACACACCCATCTGAGTACACAGCAACCACCAAGCAGCAGTTACCACAGCTTGCACAATGAGGCGTTTAGGGAACACTGGTGAATTTAGGGTCCACCGATAAGCAGGTCTTCAGCAAGTGAGGTGTTCTGCCTGTGACAAGTTAGGAGTGCTACCAGTGAAAAAGTTAGCCTGGAGCCCTGCTCTGTGCCACCTTTCTTTACCTATGAAACTGCAGATCATGCCTTGTTCTGGTTAGAATAGCAGGTACAGGTGGAAAACTGGTGCCATGGCTAGCCTCACAGCTTGAAGGGTCTTTTTATATGGAGTTTGCATGTTCTCTCTGTGCCTGCATGGGTTTTACCGGGTGCTTTGGGTTCATCCCACAGTCCAAAGATGTGCTAAGGTGAATTAGGGATTCTAAATTGTTCATAGGTGGGAATGTGAATGTGTTGTCTGCCTCTGTTTGGCCCCATGGTGGGATGGTTACCTGTCCAAGTGGACCCTGTCTTGGCCCAAAGTCAGCTGAGATGGGCTTCAGTCACCCACGACACTACAGAGGATAAAGCGGTGTATAGAAAATGGGTGGACAGAAACCTTATTTTGTTTGTAGTCAGACTGACTTTGGTTATGTAGTGCCAAAAAAATAGCTGGAGAACCCAATAAGAACCGACATTGCTCAGATTGTTCCAGAGCATCACTCGAGCAGAATCGTCTCCAAACACAACGCATGTCATTCTGAAATAGATGGTTAAATCTAACGAACGATCCTATCTGAAAAGTTGTTTCTGGTTAGCACAAGTGTGCTTTAGCTGGAGACATTTATACTATAAAGCCTTACGTCACTGTCCACATGAACTCAAATGTTTGATGCAATCAAAGTAAAAAGGAGAGTAAAGCTTGGAGCTGGACTTCTGTTCTCCAGGACAATGAATCCATCCACACAGCATAGGTGGCAGAAGCAGCCAAATGTGGCTTTGAACTTTGAACTGTTGCCCCATGAAACTTGCTCACCCGACCTGCACCATCTGACTTCTATCCTTTTCCCAAAACTAACATTCTACTGAAATCCCAGAGTGAGGATGAGGTGATGCAGGCTTTTAAGGAGAATCTGGAGGCTCAAGATGTGACCATCTCCTGCAAAGGAATAGCAAAACTTGAACATCGGTGGATCAAGTACTTTGAAGTTAAAGCAGGCTATTCTATAAAGTAATGCAAGAACAATCTTCCCCTGTGTTTTAGTAACACATTACAGACATGTGATGACCTTTTTTCAATATCCAAAGGGATGGCTGTTACTAATACTACTAACACTCCCTACAAAATATACATCTTAGGCCAGTGTAACACGTTTTGCATTCACAAGGGTCAACATATTATAAATTTCCTCATCTGCCCCAAAAAAGGTGGTTCTTAAGCCACAGTCTCTCATTATCCTTTAATACTGAATAGGTGGCCGGTGGGTGTGAAGGCTCCAGACAAAGCCAAGCTGTAAAACGAAGAAGTAACATAATTAGGACGAACATGGAAACATGTCTTGAGTAATTGACTACATATCTCGAGCAGTTCTCCCAACGCTGCTAATGAGCGCCAGCTAACAGCTCGACACAAACTCCTCGTTCAAGGAAGGTTCTGATGAAAACTTCCGCAATGCTCCTTTAATCTGGGTATTTGAAAGGTAGGGCCAGGTAACAGCGAGGTGTTTTCATAGCAATTAGACTAGCGGTTGACATGCAGAGCCATAAACAGCAGTGGTCATGGAGGAAGGGACGCTCATAGTGCTGTAATTCACCCCGAGAATGATGCGCCAGCCTTGGGGGCTGACTGGCAGCTTTGATGCTCTGATCACCAGGACGCTGCTTCTCACCTTCTGGTACAAAACCTGCGTAGAAGAAAAAAAAAAAAAGACGAGAAACAAGGTGATTAAGAGTGATGGCGCCCGAGTCTTTGTGGTTTGATTGAGAGCAGCAACAAACTCCGATATAACGTAAGGTGCTTAAAAAAAAAAAAAAAAATGCAGATGAGTCCATCATGAAAAGCAGATGAAAGGAGTCTTTGGTGATGTGGACCGCGAAAGAAAAATGTCAGAGAGGAAAATGACTTAAAGAAAGAGGTAGAAAATGGAGGGGAGGGGATGAAGGAGGGCTGGGACGGTTGTTGTTATTGTGTTTGATGTAGTGCTTGACAAGAGAGAGAGTTTAGAAATCCTTGTGTAGTACGAGGCAGAGGAAGAGAGGGTTCATTTAAATGCATGCTCACTCAGGGACCATACGGAGTGGGTGTCTGCTGAGAATTCATCATGGCCTCACTGATAAAGCCTCAGCCTCTTAGCGAGGGGAGAGGAGAGACAGATCACTCTCTTGAGGTGAGATTGCCTCGTGGATGGACACTTGTTATGTAGAAATACACAACACTGACGGATATTACCATGGCACTTTCGGACCGGTTCGTCATCCCCCCCCATCCTCAATCCACACCTACATCCATCAATTCTGCCATTTTCTCCTGGTTGAATAAGAAGTGTTCTCTGGAGACTGTAAGCCGCAGACTGCTTCAGAGGTTAACTTCACAACAATTAGGATGAAAGTTTTCACAGACACGTGGCCATCTTCACAAAGCATTCAAGGAGCGATCGGTACTAATACAAATTACCTGATCAAACATTTAGAAAACACAACTATCACTTAAGTTTGGCAGCTGTTGCTCCCTTTAGAAATGCTTCAGGCATCATTTTAACTCAAATACAGTATCATTTCAGGGTTAATTTTAAGACATAGGGATTTGTTTTGTGATTTTGGAGGCAGCAAAAGCAACTGCAACAATTCATTATAAAGCTGGTCCTGATGAAAGATGCAATGTGAAACTTTAATAAGAGCAATTATACAAACATACGTCAGTCGCTTTCCTTTTGAGGCTACTTCCTCTAAATGCAAAGTTGCTTTTTTATCTGGAGCATCAGAAACTTTCCCTTCTTGGGTTTTTCCTGCAGAAAATTCTACAATTCCACAATTTCATTTTGCAGACGCTTTTATCCAAAGCGACGTACATCTGTGAGCAAAAGGCCTCCATTACACTCCTGGTTGTTGTAGCCTACTCCATCGCCGTTGTTATGGTTTTCCTCCTCTTCAGCTCTGGCAAACCAGCCTTCGCTAGTTAACGTGAAGGACTGAAAATCGAGTATGCTGTGAGATTTGCCTGATGCTGATCGGCTCAAACAGCAACTAGATAAAAGTGTTGGTAAGGGCTTGAGTATAACAGACATTCATTTATATGTACAGGCAAGCAGGTTTATTTTTTAAAGCAGTTTATTCAAAGTGTTTTGAAAGCAAATGTAAAAAAAAAAAAAAAACATTTCAACTTGTTTGTTCTGAACTCTTGGTACCACTAGCTGACCAGTTCCTGCAGAGACTTTCCACCTCCCATGCTTGAGGTTTTAAAGCCGGGGGACTATAAACAACATCCTGCAAGCATATGTCTGTTTCCCTATATGGGGACAAAGCCTTCAGTCTTGGAACTGTCTTCCAGCAGAATTCTGCTTCTGTCATGACTTTGGAAAAACTCCAAGGCCTTCGATCTTCTGCTGCTTCCCCGAGAACCGCTGCTGCCATCACATTCTGTTCTTGTGCTCCCCTTACGTGTCCATGAGTCACTAGAAAAGTGCTAAACACGTGCAAATTATCATTATTATCAGTGTTACTATTAGTAATCGCAGTAGTAGCATTACTAGCAATAAGTCCAGATTAGTGTTTCTATTCACTTGGCCAATGTACGCCCAATATCGCACCACTTTTACCTCCATGTGACCTCCAACAACTCCTTTGTTTTTAGCTGCTAAATACATTTTTGTGTTCAACAGCTGTGCACAAATTTTACCTATTGCTTGGCCTGAGGCAGGTCATGTGCTGTAAGCTTTTAGAACATTTTTTTTTGTTAACTTTAAGAAGGCTTGATGACAAGAAGGAATCCAAATGGTACGCTAAAAGATTCTGTACAGCGGGATGATACTGCAGAGAAGCCTGGAACATCTATCAGCCTCGACTCTGTGTTTTATATTGTGTGCCAACAGCTTTTGTGGGAAATCTGCTTGATAATTTTATTGCATAAAAGGAGGATACTTTATGGGGCAAAACAGATGTTTTGTAGCTCAGCTGGGGCCGTGCATATATAGAGCTTCTGGCAGTATCAGATGCAAATGTGGGCCAAATGAAATATGATAAAAACTGTCTCAGCTCAACTGTTACTGTTGACTGTAATTATACAACCGTATTACAGTTTATGTGCCAATCTCAGTTATTTACAAAAATGCTACGTATACATCCTTATAGGTATAGAGAAGTTCTTCTTATTGCATTTAACACAGGCTGTTATGTGCATAAACCTGCATATACAGATGGCAGGAGTGGTCTCTTCCAACAGATGTAAATTTAAGTCGGAGAACGTTCGTGTGGACCAACATAATTTAATGACATCGCTCAGCTTTGAGGAGCAATTAGCACACATCTGCAAAACACAAACAGGGAAACAATGGCGAGGTGACAAGTGCTGAGGATGTTTTCATTTGTTTTTCATTTGCATTTTGAAAAGGACAGTACAGTAGGCGAACAATGACTTGAAATCCTAGCAAAATTCAATATTTTTGCTTTTCCATAGGGCACGAGGCCTCACTGAATGGTTTAATGAGCGCGATAATTATGTGACTCATATGCTGTGGCCACCAACCCAGCTCAACACCTATGGGAGATGTTGGACTGATGAGTTAGATGGTGCTCTCCAACACCAAATATCTATTGAAAGAATGGTGTTCCATCCATCTAGTAGAGATGCAGAGACTTGGAGAATCAATCCAAAGTGGTCCATGGTGACCCAACACTTTACAAAGACACTATATGTAGTTTTTTCATTTAATTTGTCACCCATCTGCAGGGCAGTTAAAAATCTATAGCATCAAGGGTGCCACCCACATTCATTTTCTATGTGTGGTTATTGTCAGTGTTTTGGATTTTCTGAGTTATTTATTCACTGCACACATAATTCACAGGAAATATATGTAGTATTTGCCTCTGGTAGTGTCAGCATGTGAGCAAAAACTCTGTGCGAGACTGGACCAGAATACAAATACGCCAATGACACAGTTGTTATATAACGCAGGTGCTGGTAGGTCGTCTTTACGCTGAATCAGCAAGCTGTGCTGCTTCTTGTTTGCTTGCTCTGGCAATTAGCTTTTGAACCTCCGTCATGTCCTTGGACAGAACTGTCCTACCTACATGCATCTGCCTCTCTAGAGAACGCCGCTAATGCTTATCACAGTGAAATTTTTCGCCACCAAAACAACTCTCTCCCCGTTCCCTCTGGTTTTTTTTGTTTTTTTTCCTCTATTTCTCTTTGTGACACAGACAAAAAAAAATAAGTCAGAACTAATTCAAAGGCAATCCTCCATCTGCTTCCACTCCAGCGTCCTGAAAAGTTACAGATTTTTATGCTTTTTTTTTTCTCCCCCTCTCTCTCTCATTACTAATGTGATAGACGGACAAACTTTTTTGGAGTGCAAGGGGTTTTTGGAGGGGGGGTGGTGGGGCTGGCATGGCTGCGGTGGTGGCGGCGGTGGTGAAGTAGGCAGCAATTAGCATGGCGCTAATGAACTCCCTCTCATTATCAGTGAATCAACAGGCCTGTGCTAATTACGGTTAGCAGGACAGACTCCTCTCTCCCACTGCGACGGGCTTCAAGGTCCCTCCGGAGCTGCAACACACCGGATGGTCTGCCAGCAGCCACAGGTGCAAAGCGCTCACTGCCAATGTTAAAAACAGAACATTACACATGCACACAAACACAGGGCCCGACAAAACGTGCACATATTCTATCTCTCATCTCGTGGTCATCTCATGCAGATGGCCCCACAGCACAGCCTTTTTTTTCGTAATTTTTTTCTAACATATTTGTTAGCCCTTTATCACCCGATAGTAAGCACATGAGAGAGGTATGATGCAAACATTTGGCTGGTGCTGTTGAAAGAAGTCACCTGTACTGTACACACAGCATTTAGTGTTCTTGAGGTTTATTACAACATATTGTCGTACTTTTGGTCTCAGTAGCAATCGCAACATTTTATTCACTGTGGTAAATGCAGGACATGCAGGAAGACAAAAACTCAGACGCTGTACATCAGCGTTATCAATATTTTTCATTTTATTAGTGAGGAACCTGTAGAGAATTATCAGCAGTTTTCTTCATTTGTGGAGCCTTTCACTGTCCTAAATATTAAATGATTATCTTTTATACATTTTTTGTTCTGATTCACTCGTGTCACGCAATAAATTTTCAAACTACTACATGCTCAACACCCAACAGATAAAGTTCAAACCACTAGTGAACACAGTCAAGCATTAACTTCCTTCATGAGTTGATAAAAGCCAAAATGGACCTTCTGGAAGTCTGCAAATATGACCCACATAATTTTGCATCATGTTGTTGGATCAGGTTTTCTACTAAGCTTGCCATAGCGGCTATCAAATGACTATACAGTGTTGTGATTTCACCCTTACCCTCGACATTGTTCCAGACTAGGCACACCCCACCCCTGAGGATACCACTTCCTGATGCCAAACTCTTCCCCCCAACAGCACAGTTTGCCCCACCACACAGCGAAAACCTCTCAAGTAACATGATAAAGAGCTCAAGGTGTTGACCCGGCCTCCGAACCCCCCAGATCCCAACCTAATTGCACATTGTGCCGAAAGAAACCACGACGGATCCCGAGGATGTGCTGCCAACGTCCCGGTGCCAAACACCACAGGAGACCCCCAGAGGTCTTGTATCAGAGGCCCGACGGCTTTGAGCTGTTTTGGCAGCACGAGGTGGACGTAAACAGTATTAGGCAGCAGGTTTGATGTGTATATTAAAGGCGGAACACAAAAGCACAACTAAATCCTGCGCAACTATAAATAAAGACTGCGCCCCTAAATGGTGCACAACTACTTAAAGTTAAAACATACGCAACTTATAATCAATATTCAGCTGTCTTTGCTTGCTGTGTGCTAAGATAGGAAACATTAGCTGGTGATCTTTATTGGCTTCAGGTGTTTAAATGCATATCTGACATCTCTGTACTTTTGGGCATCAGAAAAGCAAAAAAATACAGCACTCTCCGGCTGAACTTTAAAGGTATCTGCCATTGAACTTGCAGGTTTCTTAGGTACCCAATTTGGTAATTTTCCTCTCATTCTGAAAGCTCAAAAGCCATCTTTCCCCTAGTTGCAGTTGCTAACGTAGGAATGACGTTGGCCGTTCTAGTGGGCGCCTTAACAAAAGGTCAGGTCATGCGAGCACAGTTTCAATTCAAGGTAATTCTTACGGTCTGAAATCTTGAATCTGATTGCTTTTTAGCCCCATTATTCATTGTTGCACTGGCACTGCATTGTGCAAAGAGCTGAGAAATCTAGAATGTCCTCATAACAGACAGAAATTCTGGCCAAAACTATGCGAATAAAACCCCAAGTTGGCGTTGCCCTCAAAGCTGTACAGGTCCTGCACTGAGTTGTGTACCTTTTAAGTGGCATATTAACACACGATCTGTCATCTGTCTTACAACAACCTCCCAACATTCCCCTGCTCGGCAAACAAGTGTTTTACAATAGACACAGCAAGCTCCATTAATCAAATGCCACTTGTAAAGCCAGCAGTGGCCCTCGCCTATCAAACGCTCTAAATACTTATTGAAAAGCACAACTTCTAACTCCATTGATAAAGGGACTAAAGGCTTTTCAGTGAGTCACTGAGGCGAACAAACACCAAGAAAGATTTTCGGTGTCAGCCCACAGCATGAGCCATAAGATGGGACCTGGGCATGTAAAATAGACCTCCCCCCCTCCTCCTTTTCCATCCATAACTTAAGCAGAGATCAGTGGCTAACACTCTTAATCCCAAGGGGGTGCTTTCTGAGCTGTAATTTAAAAATAGCGTTTTAATAACACACCACTGCTACAGTACATTAATCTCAGAATTAATTATCTACCCCACCCCCAGCCTATTTGCTTGAAAGAGGCTCTTTGCTGCATTTCTTGTGTTTTAGTTCTATTTATTCCACGAATGAGCGGATAAAGAGATGCATGTGGAGTGTCGAGCGCAGTAATTATGCAGTTGCTGGTATATTACCAGTATGTATATGAAAACCAGCGAGTGAATTAGAGCTGCGGGGTGTCATCGGCGTAGACGGTCAGTAAGGTGAGATGTTCTTAAACGGCGGCGCTTCTCCATTGTGCAACGTAAACAATTCAATTAAGAGAACGGCAGCGTAATCTAAAGATATTGAAGCAAACAGCTGCCGTATGGAGAATAACTTCACCATTTTTATGCAAGAAAATGTTTTTAATCAAACGTCACTCCCAGCAATGGAAAGTCAATTCCGAGGAGAAATTAAAGAGCATAATGTGACTGCGAGCCAGGCCTAAAGGCACCGCAAATATTCAAAAACAATATTAAACTGCAATAAATAAAATATGAACCTTTCTTTGGCAATATAGCATTCCGGCGTCAGGGGACGTGGGCACTTAATGCAAGTTAATGAAACACAAGAATCATGTTTAAAGGCGATCACCGAGCATTTGTCGGGAAAAGAAAAAAAAGGTGATGATGGTGTTGCCGAGCCCTCTGGCACAAGTTGCCGCCTGACAAGAGATCAAGTTGAACACTGACAGTGATTATTAGTATATAAGCTGGGGATGTTAATAAAAAAAAAGAAAAGAAAAAAAGGACAAATCTTCCTCTTGTTCTCTCTCGCTTCCTTTTCCCCCTGATTGACTGACTGACTGACCTCTATTGTCGTAGCTCCACGGCTGACAGTGATCTCCACACATACATCACTTTGTATGTTCCTCGGCTGAATAGCGGCAACGTGCGCCAACTCCGCATGAGGCAGGTGCCCCCGGGTCTGTGTATCGCAGATAACCTTTACAAGGAGGTGCAGTTCACGCCTCCCGGCCCCCGCACCTTCCCGCTATCGCATCAAAGGATCTCGTGGTGGTTTAATTCAGACACTGGAGAGACGGTCGGGGCTTGGCATGCATGATTGATGTCGAGTTCGTAACATTAGGTATCATAAGGTGTAATATAGAAGATAGTGTGAAGTGTAAGATTGCGTTTGAGCGCGTCGAAGGGGAAATGGGAAACTGTTTGACAGCTCTCCGTGCTTTATGGTTTCCTGCTGTTCTTTTTCTGCTCTGCATATCTGACCACAGCTATAAAAGCCGGGACCTGCTATTAATCTGTGTTACGCAATGTGGTAACTTACACTTCCTCTGCATCATTGTCTCTGCTTGACTCTGTGTGTTTTTTCTTCTTTTATTTGCTTCTCCTGCCCCTTAAAGAAATCCCACACACACACACACACTTCGAGAATCCCTTTCAGACTTTTAATGTTTCAATTAACGTTTGATTGAGTTATGAAACATACAAGCCTTGTAAGCAAACCGTGGAAAAGAAAAAAAAAAGAGAAGAAGAAAAAAAAATGACATACATTTTTGTTGTTTGTGACATGACTCCACTCAGATTTCTGTGTCTCCTACATGACATCCTATTAATTTTGTTTATATCGAGGCAGGTGGTTGTCAGTAAAAGTCATTTCGTCAATCAATTTTTTTCGGACTGACTATTTTTCAAATGAAAAAATAAGTTGCTAATTTTGTCAGTGCTCTTTCTAGACACTGCAGGTTTAATTGCTAATTGTTAACTGGGAATGAATGCATTTGCATATTAATTAGTTAGCCCATTTGCATTTTTAATTTGCTGCCTTCAAAGGGGGTGAGATAAAAGGTCGCACAATTCTGAATAATTTAAATAATTTATGCTCCATTGGTGAAAAGAAGCTGAACAGAAGTGTTCTGCGGATATTAACCCCTGAGAGCTTTTACCGAATAAAGCACTCCAAAAATTGTTTTAACAAATCTAATTAAACGGAAAAAGGTCTGAACACACAACCACCCAGAGCACCAGGAGCTAGAGTGTGTCCTCGGGAACAAAAAACGCTCAGGAGAGAGTGATGGAGGGTGTATGGATATGGAGGACGAGACTTCCAGCCCTCTATCCGGATATGAAGGCCTCTCGTAGTCTTTTCATCATTCAGATTGATCAAATACCCCTACAGGAATGCTGATGGAGTCAGCGCTTGGTAATAGTAATTCTCTCTGAAGTTAAGCTGCTCTTTGCAACGTGACATACTCCATAAGCAATCAAAGAGATGCATGCACTGCGGTGGATCCTTGAAAGTTAGCCGAGACTAATTTCAACCGCGCGTCCAAGTTGTCATTTTTAATGAATGGACACCAATAGCACGAGCGCATTTATCAGATCATCACGAGGCAGGAGCGGCAAATACACTCATTTTAACTTTAACCTTAACTTTCTTCTCCTCTTCTAACAACTCAAGTGTCCATTTAAAAAAAAATAAAATAAAAAAAATCTTTTTCCATTTTTGGGCACAAGGAGCTGATATTTTCACTCCCTCTTCTTCAACCAGGTCCCGACTGCATTGTGAGACTGTCTCCTCGCCTTTGTCCCAGTGATCTTAATTACAGGCCCTGGGCCCTGAGCAGAGAAGCCCATTTAAATCAGAACACATCCAGCTTCCATTATGGGCTTGGCATTTGGTCTTTGTGCCCATGCTCTTAAATTACATGCTGCCAATCCTAGTGGGCACGGGCAAGATGAGGAGCGGAGGATGGGTGAGAGATGAGGTGAAAGGGGGGACGAGAGAAAGGAGAGAGGGGGCTGAGAGCGAGCGAGGAGGGGGCCACAGGCTGCACTTGTCAACAGAAAGTTCACCCCTCCCTCTCTTCTTCTGCCCTCTTTATCACCAGATAACTTATGTAAAGTAGCAGATGAAACCCATTCCCATTCACGTCGGCCTGATTGTCAGAATAAGCTTGCATTCCTTTGAAAAGTGATTGACCGCCTGAAAGGGTACAAATTAGGGGCCTGTTCGTCTTTTCTTCTCCGGTCGTGGGGTTTATTTGCGGCAGATTCACCCAGGCCCAAAATTAAGTGAACTCAGGCAGGGATGAATGGGAGAGCTCTGATTGAATAATTGATTTCTTTTGTGCGGCCTGTGTTTAAGAGGGATAACTAGACATCCTTTGGAGTGTAATGATTGTAATTACTGCGATGACTGGTCATGTCAAATATGACACAGGAAAGGACTGTTATTAACCTTTATTCTCCACATAGGAAAAAAAAAAAATAACCCAATATCCTCTTGTCTCTCCATTCTGCATATGGGTTTCACCTCCGATAGAGGCATGGCTTGCTGTAGGTTGAATGCATGGATGAACTCATTCCCTGTCTTCCACTCCTGTCCCATGAAAGGTAGATGGGTAATTGACTGTGCAGTCAGAGTCACTGGTATGTCAATGACTCACACGGCTAGTGAGCCTTGGGGTAACTCTCAAAGTCCAATGCATTATGGCTCCAGAATTTAAGTGTAAAAGATAGGAGTTATAGCCATGTTCATGATATCTGTCAGATTCCCATATGCCTTGACCTCTCAAGCAGTGCGGCCTGAAATGGGCTTTAATGCACTTGATGCATTCGAGGGCGTCAGTGAAACAGACATTCATCACACAGTGATCAGACACAGTCTGCTGAAGGTACCGGACATGTGGTCCATATGAATCACTGAGCTCATGTCTGCTCTAAAAAGTCAGGTCTAAAGTCCCAACTTTAAAGCGACACATGCTGAAGTCTTCAAGCTAACGAAAGCAGTTTCCAATTCGTCCACCGTGCAGCTCAGTGTTGCATCTAGAAGCCGTCACGGTTGTATTTGTCAAAAAAAGCAAAGCGAGCCCAGTCTCACTCCGAGCTTATCACATGCTGTAACTTTGTCAGAAACCTCTTGGCAGCACATTTGTGGACGCTTTAGCATCATTTTTTTTTTCATTGAAGGGTGGTTTAACTGACCTTTAAAAATCTGTGAACATCAGAAATAGACACCATGAGTCCACAGCCAGACGCTGTCTGCTGTCGTCACTGTCACTCCTGTTAAAGGAGTGAGAAGTTTGTTTGGTAAATTATTTTAAACATAGCCAGTGAAAATAAAGCTTAAGTCACAAAAAAATAATAAGTGAAAACTCGCTCTAACCTCTTCATGAGGCTCTTTAAACTGGAAAAGGATCAACGTCTATGAGTGGCACCAACACCAACGGACACCTTGTGCGTATCCTTGAGATACAAGCAGCTTTGACATTATCAACCTTCAATCCTTCTGTGTGGCATACTTCATATTTAGTATTATATACATTAATACTATATTATATTAATATCGTATAGATATATTTAAAGCAGCATATGAAGTTGTAAACAGCAAATTGACATCCTATGACCTTGTCAAGTTGATATGGGGAACATATACGAGCAGTTTCCCTCATTAACATCTTTGTTAAGGCGTGTTTCTGTCATGTTTTTGGTGATAGGCAAGTTTTTTTTTTGCCAAAACGGCAGCCTGCTGAAGCATTAAAGGTTCTCTGTAAGTTGTTGTGACGTTACCTTTACTTGTTTTTCCTTCTCTCTGCTAACATCTGAGAAGAGCCTTGAAACAGCAGTAGAGCCTCACAAACTGAGCTGAAATAAGTGCACAAATTAGGTAAATAACATACATAAAACATTTAGTTTTTAAAAAACTCTAAGCGGTTTTTTGGGACTTCACTTTTGTTTTTCCCAACGCAGGTCAATCTTGGTCTGTTAATAAGCATGAAGAGGTCTAACTGTTTCAACAGGAGGGAGTCACATGCACCAACAAGCACACACAGAGGTTATTCTCTGCTAACGAAACCATTACTCCACTGTCGCAGTGAAAATAGATACAGCAGCAAGCTATATTTATTTTCAAAATCTTGCGTATTGCACCTTTAAACAAGGTTTAGAGCAGCAAGACTGAAATAAACCGTAGTGTTTCGTGCCAGAAAACCAAAACAATGGGCTGACGGTGCTTAAACTCTGTAAAGCTGAGAAGAGCTGCAGTGATGGGTGATCTTCAGTGAACCCATGCACATCACAGCCGTGGTGTTCATGTAAAACTATTGATTAGTGCCGCTTTAAATGCAGTTGCTTCACAGGTAGAGTTGAAAGCTGAAAGGAAATCTCATTAAAAACATAAAAGAGGTGCGCTGTTGCCGTAATATTCTCTATCCCACGTTTCATTTCTATATAAGTCTCACCTTAAACTGAACAGCAGAGACACAATATTACAGATGATCTGAACCTGATACCGGTCCTGGAGCTGCTCCATACATGGTGAATAATTGAACAACTGCGAGGCCACTTTGACGGCCCCAGTGGTGATTTTACTGGAGTAAGTTTTATGATTCACAGCTGTAAGGCCCACAGTCGCATAAAACTCATTTGGATGTAAAATCTAAAACGTTCTGAAGTCCACCAACTTAATCACTAACTCCGTGTCCGTGGACCAAAACCCCTGGAAGTGTCATGAGATCAGCCTTTCGAGGCGTGATGCTGTGATTTCCAGTCGGCAGCGAGTTGTCTGTGGATGTTGACTCGAATTTTACAGTTAAAAGTGAAGAGAGAAACTCCACAGTATCTGTAAACTGTTCTGTACCGTGTTTTAGCAGCTGGTCCAGAGACTGTAACTGACAGCAGCTAACTCTTTCCACTCTTCTCCATCCGGCTCCGGGCGAAACTTTAGCGAGACATTACAGCCGCTTATTCCTAACCTGTCACCAGAAACCCCAGGCCTCGCTGCCCTTCAGTTGAACTTCTGTGTTCAGCGCTGCCAGCCTCGCCAGCTGTGGAGACAACCGAACAACTTCATTTGCAACTTCATTTGAAGCCTTTAATTAGGTACCACAAGCACTTGTACAGGGGGGAATGTGACCAGTGAGCAGACAGATGGCACCGAGGGAACAGTAACACATGACCCAAGTGGCTCGTGTTGTATTAGTATGCAGCTAAAATAGTTCATATTAAAGCACTGGAGCTATTATTTTTTTTGGGACGTGCTAGCGATGCGGCTCCAGGGGATAGAAGTGTCAGTCCCTGTTGGTTGGTCAATCCACGTTTTTGAACCCTGACATTCCTGTACAACAAAACTGCATTCAGATTTGAACAGAAACCGACTTTTATTTTCTGGTGACGCAGCAGGAAAGACCTCCAAAATATGCATAAGGTCAGTGTTATACTTTCTGCAACCACCAGTATGTAAGGGTTCGATCAGGTACAAGTGGGGTAAATTTCGTCAACTCTCCAAGTCCGCAAGAGTTTGGATGTGCCCCTCTGGACTCCCTTTGGAACGGAGTCTTTCCAGCGGACTCCAAGCAGACTGAAGCAAGTAGACACAAACACAAACTGATTATTGTTGTTATTATATTAGTTTTCTAGTCTGGAGGAGCTGACGTTAAGAACTTCCTTTGCACATAGTCTATGCATGTTTACTATTGGAACCATTGCCTTGTAGCGGTCATCATTTTGAAATCCACTGAATTGTCCACACAGACTCTCAGGGATTTGGAGAGATGACTAAACTTGCGTCACACAGACTTTATTTGTAGACACAGAAACCATACAGCTAGTGTTATACATCCCACATCCACTAGTATACAAGAGGTCTGCTAGTGTCTAAATGCCAATTCTGCTACCAGTGCAAGCACATGTAAGGAACAGAAAGCTCCAAACGGACTGGAAAAGTAGGGTACCGTAATTTCCGGACTATTGAGCACACCTGAATATAAGCCGCACCCACTAACTTTAAAAAGAAAACTAATTTTGTACAAATATAGGCAGCACTTCTAACTGTAACATACACAAGTGTGTCCCGTAAATGCTGGTTAAAACAATAAAAATACAGTCGCCTACCAGGAAAAGTCATTGCTCGCTATCTTCATCTTCTTCCTGCGCACTAAAACCACTAAAGTCGTCTTCTTCAGTGTCGGAGTTGATCAGCCTCAGAATTACTTCGTCACACACTTCCTCAGTTTTTCTTTGGTTGTCGCTCTCAATGTCACTTTTGTCTCGAGGCAAATTCATAAAACTTGTAAAAATCCAAGCCGCAGTGTTCAAAATGTGTGAAAAAAGTAGCGGCTTATAGTCTGGAATTTACGGTAATAACGATGAACGATGCATCTGTGGTGTCCACTGAGGGGTGTATCATCAAAAGTTTAACAGAGGCCTTATACTTCCTGCATCCATGAGTATACAGGTTCCACATAAGGTAAATCTCAAAAAGCTCACAAGAGTGTGTATGGCCTCCTCCACATGTGGTCCCAAATTTGAGTCTATATCGCAACTACGCTACAATTGCAGAAGAATGTATGTATAGAATACGTACATATACCCTACTGTGCATGTATGGAGCAGAGTCCTCCCAGCAGACTCCAAGGTTCCAGAAAGCTGTGTATTAGCAACAGCTGTGCCTCTGGGGATGAGTCAGAAACAGGATTTTCACCCAAGAGACTGAGGTTTGCATCCTGGGTGGAACCACTGGCCTTTCTTTTGGACTTTTCCTGGTTTTCACAAAAACTTTGTGGTTAGGTTTAAGAAAATAGTAAAGTTTGGGTAAAAATATGGGACTTTCGCAACATATTTGAAGCTTTTCCTCCATTTTCTGGGTTACCGGGGCGATGAGTCCCATCCAGAATATAACCGGAGTGACAGTAAAGCAATAACATAAACAGCAAAGATGGTAATGATACGTCACAAACAAATGCAATCTGGGAGTGAATGTGTTCCCTTCATGACGTATTTGAGAATGCAGGTTAGTTGTATATGAAGGTAATTTCTTGGGGTTGCTGTTATACAGTAAAAGAGGAGGTGTGTGTGTGTGTGTCAACACCTTTAACATTGTTGTCCATGAATTTTAGTCCAGACGTTCATGTTCCCCACAGGATAAATATCAGGATCACCTGGATGTTCCCCTGACTTTTCTTCTCAGCAGTTCAAAAGCTCAGTTTGTGCAGTAATTTAGTTTATTATGAAATATCTGCAAAGCTAGTGGCAATACTGTCTGCTTCAACTGCACAGTGTGTTTAGTGCTACTTTGAAAAGTTAACTTTGGTACCTTTTTTATATAAGACCCTGAAGGTTTGAAATTTAGAAACAGTTTTTTTATGTGTACTTTTACAAAACAATGAACAAAGACGAAGCAGATGATGCTTTCAAAAAATGCCAGTTGCTATCGTAATATGTTGTAGTCAACATTACACAGTGACCTTTGAATGAACAAATAAAACAAGCTTTACTTTTTTTTTTATTATTTGAATTGAAGAAAATGATCTCAAAATTGAGATTTAATAAATGAAAAGACAGAGCTAATGAGAAAATCTGAATTTGAAATGTAAATATAATCAATAGCGAACCAAAAAAACAAAAAGGCTTTTTTTCTCCTACCCGTGAGCCTATAAATGAAGACACAAATTTAGTCTGGAGTTGGTTGCGACTGTGCCATCCTGCTATTTGTGTTCCTTAATGACTTTCTAATTCCTCATCAGTGGGTAGCTAGCCTCCACAGCAGGCAGACAGAGAGCAGTGGCAGGGTGCCATCCACGAACAGGTGCTCCTCCATGTTGTGCTTATGCTGTCCGTAGGCCTCAATTACATCCTTTAGGTTGCTTTTAAATTGGGAGCATTTCAGACGGTTCGGTGCTCTGCTCTGAGCTTAACTTTTTCGGCTCACGCGTTCGAGTGTCTGACTTTGGCTCCAGATTCTGGTTCATTAGCGCTGTGGCTAACTCGGTGATGTTTGGTTTTAACTTTAAGCTATCTGATTGCAATAACGGTGAGCAGAAAAGAGATGAGCTGCACGTAGCCACTGCCACTAAAGAGACTGTAAACCAGTGGGCATCAATGATATGCACTGATTGATTGATCAAAAATATGCATTGCACCCTCTGCTGAAATTGTACAGATAAATGCGTCGTCATTAAATTGTGATTGGTGGATGGGAACCCCACCATCATGATGGCAACTGGGCACTGCATTGTGTGTCTCTGACTGCAGCTGAACAGCTTCAGTCTAGAATGTTTGTTAACTGTCCAAATATGGATATTTGAAAATGGTTGGGGAGGCCGAAGTCAAACATTGCAGCCTCCACAGCTGCAGACACAGTGATTTAACCATCAGTACATCTGTATGAAGGTTTATTTGTAGAATATTCTTTGTAGCATAGAAACTGTATAACTATATTTTGCCGCATTTGTAGAAATTGTGAGTGAAATGCTAATCCAAACGTTGCTTTTATCTCCTCTGAGTTAGACACGCTGTAGTCACTTACTGCTGTTTAGTGTTTACATCTTTTTCCAGCATCAATTTTCAATTCAATTCAATTTTATTTGTATAGCGCATATTTACAACAACAAGTCATCTCATAGCGCTTATCATAATACACATATTTCATTACTGTTGCCAGGGTTATTATTTTTAACCTATTCATAAACCATATTAATTACCATCTAGTTTTTAAATACAGGTAAAGACATATTGAACACATCGGAAACAAAATTATGGCTTTGCATGCACTATATGTAGATGTAAATGAGTGGTTTTTAAAATTTTAACTGCAATTTTTCAAGCAATTTACTGTTTTTTAATAGATATTCCCTGTTTTGTTAAATACAGATAATAACTAGCAACATCACAGAAAAAATGTATGACTTTACATCTTAACCATTAAAAAATATATATTTTAAAAAATCAGGCCAAAATGTCAAAAATCTGTATTTTTGATTTTTTTTAAAAATTGTTTTCTACTGTTTTTAAATCAGCAAATTTTTACAGATATTTTCTGTTATTTGAAAGAAAAAATATGTATATTAAAAAAATAATAAGTTTACAGCTTTCCCTTGTTCTGTTAAATACATATAATTAGTAAAATCAAAGACAAAGTATTAATTTCAATGTTTTTTTTGCTGTATTTTAATCTAGTTATTTATTTTTTTCTATTTATCTGTTTATGATTATCCATCTTATTTATTGATATATTTAAAAATAGATATTTATTTTACAGATGTTTGCCTTTTTTTCCACTATTTTTTTTTTTTACTTTATCATTATTCCATCTTTTTTTTCAAGTAATGCTGCAGCCAGATTTTAATTTTTATTAATTAATTAATTTATTTTTACAGTATATTATCAGTAAATGTTATATCTGATTAAACTGCAAACTTGGGCTTTGATTGTTCAGTTCTGAGAAACGTCGCTGCTTTCCGAACACATGCTCTTGCTATCACTACAGATGCACGGAATCTTATTTGTATTTGCGAGTTATGACTGTTTCCTCCTGATTAAGCAGCAGCCGGGCCGCAGTCGCTTCATGGTGTGATGTACCCACGAGTCATTTTGTTCTGAAACCGGGCCCCAGTGGAGGTGTCGTATTTTGGCTTTTGACCTTTACCGAGCATCAGATTTGAGTTTCTGTCTACTTGAAGTCTTTATGGCTTTTGGTGCCTTCGCAGTTTACAGGTATTAGTACGGTGGTTTAAAGATGTTATCTGAACCAGTTACAGGTAAAAAAAAATACATCACCCCACGTTTCTGTGTGCTTTATCGTGTGATGACGCCATAGTCTGTGTGTGTTGTGTGTCGGGTTTCCTCACCACATTGCTGTGAGTTGATGTTGTACATTAACAACAACTGATTGAGATCATTTCTACCAGAGAGAGAAAACAACACATCATGACAGACAGTGGTTGTCACCTGTCAGTGAACTCCATTTAGTTTTATCAAGTGCTTAAGTACCGCAGGTAAACATCATGTGTTTGGAGGAGAATATGAACAGAATTTACTGTAAAAAAACAAAAATGATAATTAGTCTTTAATATCTCTGAATGGAGATTTGTAGCAGACCACACCTGTAGTTAATTAGCATTAGCATTTTGAATGTCATTTTCTGCCTTTTGCTGATTTTGCATTCTGGCTGAAGGCTATTTTGTGTTTGCTAAGCTGACTAATTCAGAGGAGGTCCAGACACCTGCGGCACACACGTCAACTCGAAACCAGAGATTTTCAGAGAATTTTCAGAGAATAGATTTTTAGATATTTCATGAAGATCTTTGTTTCTGACCATAATCTCGCAGACAGTTGTCTCAAAAATTAACCTATTTTATCTTTCATGTCTTTAAAAAGCCCTTCGAGTAGCGTCTTTACTGGAACAACATCTTATTGAATCAGGTTACATTTTACAAACAGCCAGTCAGAAGCTAATTTTTTATTCTTTTTTTTATATTCTCACAAACAATCTGATGTTTTTCATTTGTGCTCTTTCACTCTTTCTTCATGATTCACCCATTCCAGGTTTCTGAACGCTTTGCAGAGCCGGTGTTCAGGGACGTTTACCTGGGAGCCACATGTGCAAGAGGTACTTCTTGTTTGAAAGACTCAGACTCATGCAAGTCCAGGGAGACGCTGTGATCAGAGCCTGTACTGTAGGCAAAGTACCAATCATGTTTCCATAAAACAAGATTAGCACACGGAAAAGCATTTCTTTACTTCTCTGTACTTATTTTTTTAAATCTAGACATATCTGTATAGCACTGGGTTTAATATCTTCTTGAGATTTCTGTGAGTTTACTCTCTGAACAGATTAATTTACTGACTTTATCAGGCTTAGTTCAATGCTTTAAAAACACCTGTAACTCATTGGTTTTTGTATTTTTATCACTTTTTCTTCTTCTTTGCTCTCAGAACGTCTCCTGAAATCAACCCAAATATGGCGACACAGAAAACAGAAAATCAACAATGCTAAAATTTTAATAACACTAATGGTAATAATAACGGCTTTAAAATGAAGCCGCAATAAGCAAAACGCAATAAGAAAAATAAGCAAGCAAATAACAATAGAAAATAATAATAATAATAAAGAAAAAGAAGATGGCCGGTGATGGAAATTGAAGTTTTTGCACTTCAGCCAATCAGCGTCAGTCAGTCAGCTGCGCCTGCGGAAAGAGAAAGACGGTTCAGTCAAATGTTAAAGCATTCGCCTTTCAAAAATCACCCATGGGTGCTAAAAAAAAAACACATTGTTGTGGATAAACAAACGAATAATTCATCTGAACTGCCAAACATGCTCTACTGGTGGTAACTGTCTGATTTTATCCAGAAATACCCCAAATTAAAATAAACTTATAAGACCAAAAGCTGTTTTTTTTTTTTTAAACTAAGTCCGATGTAAAAACAATCTGTTGCCAAACGCATCACGCTGAGTTTCCGCGAGGAAGAGCCGACACATCCCGGTGAATGGCACCTTTCTTCCACCACACTGGTCAGATCACTCAGAGCTACACAACAGATACGCATCTACCAGGCCTCCTCTGATCTCACCCAGGAAGGAGACAACACTTTCATATCAATACCCTGTCATCTCACAATGTGGCATCTTCCCCTTTGAAGGTACAGTAGCATTGTTGCAGTTGCTCAGATGTGAAACTCGAGCTTTTATCATCCTGTTTTGGGCAAGGAGGAGCGGATTGGGAGATGAAGGAAGCGATTTCTTTTTAACTTGGACCCACCAAAGTGGAAAGAAACAGAAGCGTTGACAGGTGTGTGAAAGGAGTACTGCTGGGTCAACCGGGGAGCTTCAGAGACCAGTTTAGAAGGCTTCTTAAAGCCTCTCAGAAGATGGGGAGCAGCACGGCTCACCGGCAGCGCGGCGACTACTCAGGAGTTAGCACTGAAGGCCGGTTTCTAAGGACGCCTGCTTCTGCCACCACAGATTATTGTTTTTCGGATCCACGCGCTGGTGCCAGTCCTCCAACAAAGAGGCTTAAGACAGAAGCCAGAGAGATTTGCTCCTTGTCCTGAATTACCAGCCAGCTGTAAACTACAAGTCCCATCCCACAGCGGGAGGATCACTCCTCCCATTAGCCTTGGCATAGTGCCGACTACAAATGCGAGATGCGTGGTCGTCGGGAGGCCCGGTTGGGACGAGACCCTCTGTCACTCACCGCGACACATGTCATAAACTCATTGTACCGCCATCAATCCGGGGACCTAACCACCTCCACAGCAGATGGAGGCCCAGCAGGAAGACAGGGGGCCGTGCCCTGAGCCTCCGCCCCACACAGAGTGCACGCGGCAGGAGTAAGAGGGGCCACAACTATCGGGGAGCCCCAGACCCCAGACTGGACCTCCTGTGGATACACCTCTGGATGAAGTCCTAATGCTGTCCGTGATTAATTAGACACAAATGTAAGTAAGCCATTAGCGGGAGGAAGCAGGCTTCGCTTTGGATGGGACATTCAACCTATTAGATAACTATTTCAAAGTTTAAAAACATCTCCCTGCAGGTAAATCTTCTCCACGTTAGCGGTTACTTTCAATCACGGCTGCATCTGCTGTGTCTAACCAGCGAGCATAAACACCTGCCCCGAATTTAAGAGTGAAAATAGTGATAAACATAGTCTGCAAAAGGATAAAGATGTCTTGCCTCCCCTGAATGGGGATATATAATGATATTCATAAAAAGACCTCCTACTGGGGGCACAGGAAATACTGTTCCTTAGCAACAACATACACACTCTTACAAGCCATATCTTGGGGAATTTTGACCGGATTGGGATGCAAACAACAGAAAACCTTTAACTAGGCCATGTTATGAGGCTGCTCCCTATGGCTGATTATCTACAGTAGGTGTCTCGTCTGGCACAAATCTACCCCTTAATGATACACACTGCATATCAACAAAACACAACGAGGAGGAGAACAGAAAGCCGGCTCCTGGTATTCTGCACAACCAAAACCTCAGCCCTTTGAGTTCAGTTAGGAATCGTGTAATTAATGTTCCGATATCCATCACCACGAAATGTCAGCTGGTACTTTTTACACCGTTTAAGCTCTTTTTTTTAAAAAGAAATCGTACATGACACTTTTACAAGTCGTCGTACAATGGATGCTTTGTACATTTAAAAGGTCATAAAGTGGTCAACCTTGCTATCTAATTCCTGTTCTCCCTCAAGCACTCAGACTGCACTTCACATTATCAGTTGATGAGAAAATTCTGATGGCTCAGGTGCATTAAAGAAGTCTTACGCCTATTTAACGTAATTAATTATTGAGTCCTGCTCATGACTGTGCGTCGCCGCGTTAATGTCAGAAATGTAACATTTAGTGAAGAAATGTTCAAGTGAAAATACGAAGCTAACCTGAAAGGAAGCCGCGCGTTCTGTTCGACTTTTCTCTAAAGATGTTATTTATACTCGCTATGGAGGAGTGTGTGTGTGGTGAAAATAGTCACATTATTACACAAAGTTCATAGTTAATGGTGTTGAATTGGGTGCAGCTTCTTTTTTTTTTTGTTTTTGCAGTAAATCTTAAGCACACTTGCTTTTATCCTCTTCATCCAAAAAGGCCTTAAAAACAATTACCATCCCATAATGAGTGATGTTTGTTTCTCCCTGTCATTAATTACAGTTAATCAAAGACAACAGATGACTTAAAAGCATCACTCAGCAAAGAGCTCACAGAGGTCAACTGACAAAACATTATCTTCTGGGTGCAGCGCTTCCAGGAAAATCATCAAACAACGCCACCAAAAAAAAAAAAAAAAGAAATAATAATATATATTCTTTTTAAGAGCACAACATGACAGATCATCTTCACAAATAGGAAATTATTAATCAGCACCTCACTGCTATTATCTGCAAATTAACAAAGCAGTCAAAATCCTTATTTTCCTTCCTGGAAGAGTCCAGAATATTCATAAAGAGATCACTGAGGGTAAAGATGCTCCCATAACTCTAATCTGCGCCAGTTTTTTGCTGTCACCAAGTGACTAGTCTTTGAACTGTGCGTCTGAGCAGCCGCCGCTTCACCGCGGTTGAGCAGAAAGGCTTCATTGCCCTCTTGTGGTGAACATGTGTCATGACCAAAACGCTCTGGAGGCTCCTTGCAGCAGGCCTCACATGCAGCTGTGTGCGAGGAAGGCGGGAGAAGAAGTTTGTGGAGCTACACGAGTCAATTTTCTTACCTGATGAGGTGCAGTTTGATGGCACGTTTCACATCTGGAACTAACGCGTTGCTGTGGGAAGGCACGTTAGGCAACTCGGCGGCAGGGCGAGTCTGATAAGCAAAGAACAGACAGTGAAGTAAGTCAAGAAATATTCAAATGTATCTATAGCCTATAAGCTGAGGAGGTATGTGAGGATAGCTGAGCGTACCGAGTCATATGTGGGTTTCCTCGTCTGTGTCTCAAGCGCAGGAGCGCCGGGTTTCCTCGTGTCTTGTGGGGTGACGCCGGGAGACGGGCTCGGACTGGGCGAGACACTTGCGGTGGGTTTGTCAGAGCAGGTAAGTTTTTTGTCGTGAGTCGGTTTTTCAGCAGCTTTGTGCTTCTTGGTTGACATTTCCGGTTGGGGAGAAGCAGCTCTCTTTGTGGCCTTTGGAGTCAGGAAGGGTGAAGCAGAAGTGCTGGGAGTGGGCGATTGGAAAAGCAAGTTCCTCGACACCGGTGGCTGGAGGAAAGAGGGAAGAATAGTCTGAAAAATCTGGGGAATAATCACTGTTTTCCACGGTGAGAGTTAGAAAGCTGATACCACTCTCACGCCCGTATGTTAAGCACGAGGCTTGGTTTAGCATAAAAACACAAAACAGGAGGAAGGTTTCACATGTGGAAAGTGTTTTTTCTGGGTTTTGCAGACGTGATGTGCCAAACACCAGCACAGTTCTGGAGTCTGACATTAAACCACACTTAGTTTTTGTACCAATCACATAAATGATTGTTGATAATTTAGACCAGGGGTGCCCAATCCTGGTCCTCGAGAGCCCCTATCCAGCATGTTTTAGATGCTTCCCCTCTTCCAACACACCTGATTCACATGATCAGGATCGTTATCAGGCGTTATCAGGTTGAATCAGGTGTGTTGGAAGAGAGAAACATCTAAAACATGCTGGACTGTGGCCCTCGAGGACCAGGATTTAGACTAAAATAAACTATCAGGTTTCCCATACTGATATGAGAATTGTATCCTAAATCTGGACACAATAAGAATATAAACACAAACTACTCCTTTAAAACGACAGCACCAACAGTTAAGACACGTTCGCACGCCGTCGTCACCAAAGCACGCAACGCTTTGCAAACCTTGTCAGCTTTGGGTTTCTTGGTAGGCGTCTGAGACCAAGACTCGACTCTTCTCTTCTTGCCTTGTTTGTCCGCGATGACAGTCGGCGTGTAACTCAGCGGCACTGTTACACTCTCCGATGTGGACTTCGGTTTTGGAGTGTACAAAAGGTCGTCACCCGAGACGTACCCGGCCGATACGGACGCACCGTCCTGATGTATCTTAGAATTCTCTGCCAGGTTGTGGACTGTAGCAGCACCAAATAAAAAAAACACAATATATAATTACAGATAATCAGATTATGTTGCTCTGATTTGACTGAATATTAAATGAAATAAAACAAACAACTTACCAATATTAGTGAAGTTGTGGAAGATGCAGGAGAGCTGGTCTTTGAGGTACATAGACATCTCCTCTTTCAGTTCAAGTCCGACAAGCCACGTTCTGCTCTTTTCGTCTCTGGATCAGAAACATGCCAGTGAGGTGACACAGCACCAACACATACAGCTACACAAACACGTGAAGTTCAAATGTGACAAAAGCAATCACTCCTCCTTACTTTGTGTTGAGCTTCCTGCGTTCATCCGAGCACTTTGTGTAAACGTGTGCCATGGAGATCTGCTTGTTTCTCTCCAACAGTCGCACCAGCACTCGCACTTTTGACTCCACCAGGCCGACCCTGCCGGAGAGAAGCCAACGGGGTTTTCGGTAAAAAGGAAAAAGCACTACGGGTTTCTTCCTCAAAGCAAATACAAAAGAAGCACTTCGGATAGATATTAAGTTTTGCTTCGTACTCACCACTCAAGACGCTGCCTCTCTGTCTTATACGATGCTTCCAGGACAATGTAGTGCCTTAAAACACAGAATAATGGTAGTTTGTGTCGCAGCGTTGCGACTTTGAACGCATGCTGGAATCTTACACAGTCGACATTTCGTTAGTTGTAGCTCTGATGAATATTTAAAGCAGCTAAACCGACGCTACACACAGCTAGTTTAAGCCTTAGACATACAATATAAACATATTATGGATATTATTTCTACATTAAATTGGCTGTAACCTTATAAATAATAAAATTAAACGACTTATAGGTTCAGTTTTCACCCAACACAGTGTGACCCAAAAGCTACATCATTCAAATATGCTGCCTGTTCTGACCTCTGACTGATTACTTAACTGTGTAAACCACACAAAAACAAACAAACAAACAAACATTTGTGTCTTGCATTTCAAATCCAGCAACAGTGAGATCAGAACAGATTTTTTCAAACACGACACAATACAGCAGTAAGTGCAGCAGAAATGAGAGAAAACGTCCCAAGAATTCAGAGAAAGCAGTAAATAAATAAGTCAGGAAGACAATATTAGTGGCTCAAAAATAATTAAAACCATCAACACACAGGTCACATAGCAACAGAGACTTCTTCAAATATAAGAACAGAAAACCTGGTGCGCAAATCCGTGAAAAAAACCAGTTCAAAAGAGTAAAATCAGATGCAAATTTAAGTCTATTAAGAGTTCAGAAATTACATGAAATAAATCATAAATCCACACAGAAACCAGCAGACGATTCGCTTCTCCTCAGACTTTGCTGAACATTTTTCAATTAATGACAGCAAACAGCAAAACTCGTCTGCGCGCTCATTACGCAATTTCAGTTCAGCAAAGTTAGGTGAGACCGTAACGACAGATGATCCACTTTTTAAATGACTCCATCACACTTGGTGTACATGAAATTAATCACAGTTTTCCACGTTGGTTACACGAGTGCCGTTCAAGAAATTGTCACAACCTCAATGAATACAGTTAGAGAAAACAGTCAGAATAAAACGAACATCCAAACAAGCATGTGCTGTAAAAAGTGTAAAACTAAATAAACTGATTTTGAACGGAATACAGAATAAAAGCTTTTTTTTTCAAACCAAGTGCATGTATTTTCATTAAAACAGTAACAAAACAACATCAAACATAATTCTCATTCTTATTTGGAGCCACTGTTTAAGCCTGAGGCACTGATAACGAGGCAGAAGCTGAAAATCGTACAGTTGTATCAATGCAACAGATGTATGTGGTTAAAAGCTTAGAAAATATTCCAGTGAATTCTGTTCATCTTGATTATCATGTTTATAGGTAGCTCATACATACTGGTATTTCTCAAAAAAGTCCTGTGTTTGAAAGAGTTTGGACCAGTTGGCTTTATTCTGCTCTATTTCTTGAGCGATAGCGTGGCCTGAAAACAGAGAAAGAAAAGCTTGTTAAACTCAAACAACATTCCTGCACTTTGTTCACAGAGTCAAATTACACAAAACTGTACAAATTTAATGCCGGGTTAAGCGACGTTTGAACACCTTTGACCGACCGGCTGAGTTAGCATCAGAACAAACGGAATCCACGTCGGTACGGGAACAGTTAAATAGTGCAGATAGTGAAATGGGAACATTTTGTGGTGAGAAACAAACGCACCTCTATTGATCTCCTCCATCATAACAGCGACGGTGAAGCGAGACGTGTTGACCGATGTGTTCTGCTGAGGGTACGCGGGGGTGATGATGGGCATCTGGTGGCCGCGGTCGCTTGGATTCAACTGGAAATGCAGAAGAGAACACAGCATTTTTAGCTCACTCGTGCTTACGGACAAACTTGACTTGATTCTGCTAAAAATGTCGGAACTTGCTGAGGCCTTACGTTGGGATTCCAAATATTGGGGTCGAGGAGGTTCTTGACTCGATGCAGATGAATCGGGATGGGCCAAATCCTGCAACGGAACACAAGGCTGTAGCTGTCACAGTGGAAGCAACCTCCTCATATATACGTGCATTTTGTGTTTCCCCTGACATGTGTTTCTTTAAATTTTCATTGAACCAGGAATGCTTCGACAACTCACCACATGGAGTAGACCTTGAAGAACTTGATCACCAGAGTGGCTGATGTGGCATTTGGGTACGACTGGCAAATTCTGGCCATCAAAATAGCCCACGACACACCGCCCAAGAAGCCCAGCGAGTTGGAGTAAATGTTGCGCTCTGAAAGGGGGGCGAAAAGAAAGGACAAGAAAAAGGTTAAGACAAACTATTGCAGGTATGGAAAGCATGGAAAAGGATGGAATTTGATTTTATACATTTCCAGATCTGGAAAAGTTTGGAAAATAGAAACTATTGTATGGAAAAATATTCATGTTTTCAAGACTATTACCACTGTTCTATTATCTAAAACAAAAAATTATGAATATCTAAAAAAAGAAATGGATCAATCTGTTTTTAAGGCCCTCAGCAGCGCAGCTAAAACGTTTGTGTGAGAGCACACAGTAGGCTACGCGTTCATATAATACAGGGGTGTCAATCTCAAAAACACAGTGGGCCAAAATTTAAAACCTGAACAAAGTCGCGGGCCAACATTGAACAAATGAACCTTTTAATATGGACCGAAACAAATTTTGCTTTAACATTGAATATGGAACAAGCAACGCTTATTACCATACATTACATATAACTTAATAGTGGAGACATGCAAAATCAAATTATAAATAAAAAAACACATCAATGGCACAGTGACAGTTGTAGTGTGAAGTCGCTATGCCTACTGTCACAGAGGAGAGGGAGTTTCTGGGTCCTGTCCTGATTGACGTGCCAAAACAACAACAGGGCATTATGGGATTTGTAGTATTAGCGGTGAATGCGCTGTACAGTATAATACCGGGGGCAGCTCTAGTAGTCATTTGGTATTTTCTCGTGGGCCAAATATAATTACAAAGAGGGCCAAATTTGGCCCGCGGGCCAGAGTTTGACACCCCTGATATAATAGATCCATGGCTACGCGTCCCAGAAAATCTTTGGCCGGATTGACAAGTTGAATGCCCGCCCTCTGCTCTTATCCTCTTCCAACCCATTGGCCCGCCCAGGCGTCGTCAAATTTCACTGCTGCTTCGACAGACAGGTGATGTCCGCAACGTTTGTGAGTGAGCGATTCAAAATGTCTTGTATGGTCGTTAACAGAACTCATAATGGGTAAATTCTCTGACGACTGGCTCATAAATCCCAAATATAAAGACTGGCTGGATAAGAATCCCGAATGGATAAAGACAGCTAAATGCAGACTTTGTGTGAAATCGTTTGACATCTCCAACATGGGGGAGGCGGCGGTTGTGAGTCATATGCAGGGAAAAAACACTTTCCGCATCCTCTGCACTGACAGTCACAGCGTTTTTGGCTAAACCCAGCATGAAACCAAGTCCGACAACATCAAATGAACTAAAAAAAAGTCTGGAATTTTGAAATTTACAATGTGTAGGAACCCTGCTACTGGGTTCTCATGTTTTATTTCACTCACCTACTTCTTCCCAACACTGCAGTTGTTACTACAAGTTTTAACTTTTGCACAAAAATAATGCTAAACTAATGGAAAGCACACAATCACACTAAAGGGACTTAATATGACATGAGCTCCCTTGAAAACATGATTTGTAAAGTTTTGAGGTGTCTAAGATATTGACATTTTGCTCTTTTTTTTGTCATGCATTTCTCTATTTCAGTATTTCTATCTTCATGGATCAATTAGGCTTTTATTGATGGATGAGGTTGATTAATCCCACATGCTGCTCTTGTCATCACCATCAAAGCGTGGTGGCACAACGTCTTAAACTTCCTTCACTTTAACTCAAAAATCAGGAAAATAAAAAAGCAAACTTCCTCGATGCCAACCACTGTGAAACAAAACAGAAGAATAACCCTCTGTGGTGGTGTGCTGCTCCTAGTTTTTATTATTAACATTGGTATTGATGGGAACAATGACAAATTAAAGCTACTTTGAAGTGTTTCTGTCATTTATAATCACAAAAAAGTGAGAAAATTGATTAATAGATTCTATAAACATTCACAAAAATAATTATCTTTCATACAGGAGACCTAAGAGAAACAGTTCTCCTTGATTGTGCAGTTGGTTTAAATTTAATTTTGCACAAAGACACTTAAGCGAGACATGGCACCAAGTATGCTGACGATTAAACCGACACATTGCTCATTTTTTTTAAGGTTGGAAAGCGCCTGCATGATAACAAATTTGAATTTCAAACAAGACAGCTGCATCCTGGTAAAACATGAGCGCCGGTAAAGTCAAATGTGAGCAACGTTTGTGTCCAAAATTCATAGACTGTATAAAAGATGGACGTAGCAA
>NW_007578850.1:196848-242839 GCF_000690725.1 Stegastes partitus
AAAAAAAAAAGGTGTTTAACTCACTTTTGGCCCAAAGCTTGATGGCTCTCAAAGCGATCCTGAAGTTATGAACATTGGGGACATGTTGCAGGATCTCTTCTGTAACTCTGTAGCCTAAAAATAAATAGAATAACAGTTAGCAGGGCCAGCTGAGTGGATCTGCCAAGCAGGATTTTAGATAGATGACTTTTAATGTGAAGCTTACCGTTAAGACTCCTCATGCAGTACTTGTCGATGCCCTGCACGTATTTGTCATCAAGAAGGTTGAGTTTTTCAGGAACGCTCCTCTGTGCCAGCCGGCCGAAGACTAAGTCAATCTACAAAGGAATTGAAACACAGAAACAACGGGTAAGAAATCAAAAATCTTTAAAAAAAAAAAAAAAAAAAAGCATCTTCTAAAGAGTGTAGTAACCTCAATGCCTCCATAGGTCAGTTTGATGACAGGAACATATGTCTCTTCAATGGCCTGTAAACAACAACACTGTCAGTCTCTTGCGCTCGGGAGGAAAACGTCCTTCAAGTCATACACAAGGAATCACGTTATATGACTAACCCGTATGTCCTTGACCTCCCCCTGGGCTTTAAGCTTCTCAAAGAAAGAGGTGAAGAACTCTTTTCTATCAAGAAATCCGGGTCCAACACAGAGAGCGTCAATATCAGCACCTGGCGACAAACAGAGTCACACGAGAGGGACGTCAGGACAGAGACGCTTCTGTACTGCTTTAAATCAGTACGAGATCCAGAATAAACACATTTAGAAAAAAAGATTATTAGTTAAAGCTAAGCTAGTTACCTTTGCCGTGCACGCCCAGATGATAAGAGCCAAATGGTAAGATCTTGCCTCCAACTTTGTCTTTCACCACTTCAGGCACATTCTAAAATCAAAAAGCACAATAATCTAAATGTACGGTCTTTCTCAAAAAAACAAAACCACAACACCAAAAAAACAACTTCGTACCATTTCATCACACATTTCTTGGAGCCATTCCTTATAGAGGAGCTCCAGTCTTTTCAAAATCCTTTCTCTGCAAATGAAAAAGATTGTATTTGTCACATTTCTCCAGAGCTCATCGTCACCTTCACTTGTAGTCGTGCATGAGTACAGATGTTACGACATGAAAACAGTGGCGCAGGAAAAATCTGTACCATACCTCCTCTGAAGCTCCTCTTTGCTCTCATATATGTCATATGATTGCAAGGTTTCAGTCAGTTTTTTGGTCAGGATCAGGTCATTGTCTTCGGGGAAATCCTGGCTGATAGGATCACTGGGCCCAAACCACTTGGGAGGGGGCTGAACTGGCGCCGAGGATGTTGAAGCCACGTTCTTTTTTTGGCTAAAGGGGGGTTATTTGCATGTTAGCACACTATTTAGAAACCAAAACAGTAGAGATGTAGAAAACTTCCCATTGCACTAACAAATCAGAAATAAACTGCAGAATAGGAAGCATTCACACGTGTTAAATACTCTGGAAAACTATTCACAGGTACTTACATTGAGCCAAGACAAAGCACTAACACAACACTGTAAAAGTAAATGTGTTTTCTTTTGAACATCTCGAAACATCTTCAATGCAAACAAACATGCAGTTTTACTGTCATTTACAATTGATCAAATCCACAAACACAGTACTGGCACAAACTATGTGTATTCTACAACTTTCAGAAAGCAAAAAAAAAGCTAGACGAACATGAAATCATTGTGGATGCAGTCAAGACCGTGCTTTGAATGAAGGCCAAAACAGGATAACAACAGTTGTATAAAAGTGTAATAGTCGGTGTCAGTCATGCAGCATTTGGCAATTTCTATAATTAGAACCATAATTCATTGGATTACTGAGTGCAGTCTATTTTGATTACTTCTGGATTACATGTGGAATGTTTTAAAATCAAACACTGACACCATCGCACCTTATTCCACAAATATTGTTGTTGTTTTTATTCAAACTGTTCCAACACATTTTGAATGCAAATAGAAACGCATCCTGTATGTTCATCATGCAGCCACTGTTGTTTTTTTTTCAAAATGGTGCATTTTTTAAAAGCTAATCACAAAAAAGCTTCAGAAATGTTAAAATTGATATATTTTTAAAGCTACAATTGAAAATAAAGATAATTTTTTTTTAGCATGAACTGCAGCTAATGATGATAAGGATTATTGTATAATCTGCTGATTAGATTTTGGGACTAATTTATTGATTTTTGGGGATTGGAAAAAACTTATTTAAACAGCAAGAAATCACACTGTTTAAAGCAAGTACTTTAAACAGTGTCAAATTGCTACTAATGAATAAGCTAATTGTGGTTTTAGCTACACTGCTAAATACCTCCTAGTAGTTTAGGTTATTAAAAAAAAAAACTCAAAAAACGTATTTTTCAATTTCTATGTATATTTTGTGTTCAAAAATTGTGTGCAAATAGAAAATAAAGCTCTCAGAAAAATGTAGTAAAGTACAAACTTAAGCATTTCCTTCTGACCTGCAGTCGAATATTAGCAAAAACTAGCATTAAAGCACCATTAAATTTTGCTTTAAGCACGGGGACTGCATCAATGTGCATTACTGTCATCCTAAAAAACCATGAATATCAGTCAAAACATTTCTAAAAAGAAGTAGAGGCGAGCTCTAACCAAATTCAGCAAGACAGTTTCACTTAAGCTATTTTTACCAAAAAAACAAAACAAGTATTTACCGATGCATTGCAGCAACAAAAAAGCACTTGTTCATCGATATCGAGCAGGAAAAAATTTGTTTTCTCTGAGTAAAACACAGCGAAATCCAAATAGCGTCCACACACTCTGAGGGCAAGATGTACACTGGAGTTTGGAGTCAGCTCTGGAACATGACCTGACTCCATGTAGCCCAAACTTTAAACAAAAACAATTTAAATCAAAACAAGTGATACTTTGGGCTAGCCATGCTAATGTTGGGTTTCTCATCTAACATTAGCATTAGCTGAAATATTATGTTCACAATCATCTAATACAGCGGAATATTAGCTAACCAGCAGTAAATATATATTATTATCTGTCTATCAGACTTTCTAGCTGAGTCATGTTAAGCTAATAGCTATATTCCATATTAGCTTGCCAGCTAACTAGTGCTGCAGCTAGCAAGCTAGCTAGAATTCGATTGGCTAACCATCCCCTGTTTGCTGATTTACATTATTTTTATGTCAGGAATTTATATAATAATGTTAATAAAGGTGTAGTGAAGTGTATAACTTGGGCAATAATTTTTTTTTTTAATTCTGTAAAAGTAAAAAAAAAAAAAAAAAAAAAGTCCCACACACTACTACACAGTCTGGATGTATATATTATATCAATAAAGTTTTATTCTATTCTATTCTATATATAATATATACTGTGTATTCTATGCAGTATATGTATACATTATATACAGTCTAACATTGGTAAATATTAATAATATGTAGTCTACATACACAGTCATTACTGTACAGTTTGTATATAATATATCGTGTAATATGTACTGTGTATGAACACATCCTGTGTAGTCTATGCAGGATGTATGTATATATGACACAGTCTGCAGCCTATATAATAATTTAATATATGTAATGTGTTACATATAGTTTATATATATAGTAAGTACTATAGTCAGTAGCCTATATAATATTTGTAATAATATATTATATACGGTTCTTTGCTATGCAGTGTGTTATCACTATAATAACAGTGATGGAGGGAAGATGCTCCTCTACTGGGGGAATCTCACCTCACACTTCACTCTGAGCATTACAAACTTAAATACATCAGTGTTAGAGAACACATACAAGACACAGGAACTCTTTGCACATCTATTTCAGGAGACAGGTTTGTAGGAGAGGGACAACCACACGGTCCAACTTACGAGAATATAAATATTAGCAACGTTTCAGTGCGAGACCTTCATCAGGTAAATGGTTTGGTACAAAGTAAATCCTAAATACGGAGTGGCTACAACTTTACCAGAAATTAATAGCTACTAATTTCTTCATGGATTCATTGTTATGCAACCTGTAAGTCTAGGTTTGAACTGACAGTGGTGTTACGTTAAGCATTCATTTTCCAGGAGTTTACCAATGGTTTGTAAAACATGTCCGGCACAGATGAGTGATTGCCTCCCTGTGATATATGAAGTATGGTAACGCTATGCAACATGTGTGTCGCTGGTAAAGTCAGAGCAACATCGAATTTTGGAAAAAAAAGTTATTTTTATGCATAAATAGCAGGTTAGTGATGCTCAGAGTGACTTGTGGGTAAGATTCTCCCAGTAGAAGGGACATCTGCCTCAGGTCCTGGAGGCCTTTTGCAAGATTTCACATTTTAAAATCAAAGCTGTTTCTACTATGATTGAATTACCCTCTGCTCATGTTGTTCCAGTTTAGCCCACATTTAAATCCCCACTAATGCCTCAGTATGAATAATCTGATGATGTCATACTAACAAATCTAGCCGGAGCAGCTCCTCAGTGGTTTTGTTGTTGAATATTCTGTGATATTTGTGTTTGTTTGTTTTTTATTTAGTTAGATTTTTGTTTGTTTTGCTTCCTCTGATTAGTTTCTGTTTGTTTTATTTATTCTGTAAGTACAGGGTATCTCTACGGACACTGAATAGCACACCAGCAGGTCGGCAGGTACAGCTCCAGCATGCTTTAAGGAGGTGCCTATGGATTTTTCCAGATCAATGGAGGCAACAGGAGCCATGATTCTTTGTTCTTTTGTTTGCTTGATGGCTTGCATCTGATAAATAAAACAACACACTTTGTTTGGACAATGGGTTCTTTTGCCCGCGTACACTCCAGGCCTGCAGTGCATTAGCGGCTCTTTGATTATGAGATTGCATTTCAGTCGAAGCAATCAAGGTCCATTTAGTTTAATACCTTCACTACATTTTGCTGTAAATGCTACTTTCTTAAGTCGAAATATTAATGACTTTTAATTCGTAGAGTTTTTGTTTTTAAGGGTCACCACAGTCCAGTAGAGGTTACAATGGAGTGTTTAATCTAACTATATCCATCCATTATCTATACACCGCTTAATCCTCACTGGGGTCATGGGGGGCTGGAGTCTATCCCAGCTGACTCAGGGTGAAGGCAGGGGACACCCTGGACCGGTCACCAGTCTATCACAGGGCCACACTTAGAGACAGACAACCAAGCACACTCACATTCACACCTACGGACAATTTAGAATCACCAATTAACCTCAACATGTTTCTGGACTGTGGGAGGAAGCCGGAGAACCCGGAGAGAACCCACGCTGCACGGGGAGAACATGGAGACTCCACGCAGAGAGATCCCAGGTGTCCTCACCAGGATGGGAACCGGCGACCTTCTTGCTGCGAGGCAACAGTGCTACCAACTGCCCCACCTTATAGCCCACCTAACTATATATATATATACATATATGTATATACATTTTTTAAAATCCTGCTGAGTTTAAACAGTGACAAAATACATAGAATTAGTTTTACAGTGTGTTTTATTGGAACAATTCTCTCCTGATTGGACAACAAACACAAACAAGACTACTTTAGGAAATTTCCAAGACAATGTAATTTTGATTAATATGGAATGTTTATAAATGCAATTATGTACATTTCTTACATTATTTTTGCATGCTTAGTTTTCAGAAATTAAAACAGACAAAACATTGGTTTGATCACATGTTTTAAAAAAAAAAAAAAAACTAAACAATTCTCTCCTCGTTGGCGGTAACAACAAACACACACACACAAGGCTACATAAGGAAATTTCCGGGCGACGTCATTTTTCCGGAGGACCGTGAACGCAGCACTGAGCAATGAATTGAGGGTTGGGAAGGACGATGACAACAGAAATGGACATCCAACGAAAATAGCCTCGTAAGAATGACAGCTCTTATTGTAATTTGAAGGCTCTGGCGCAGTTTAAATGTAGTGATAATGTAAGGACAGGAAAAAATATGCGTGCGTTTGCATAAAAGCACTGTCCGTTTCTAGCTACGGTTGCTAGTTCGGTTGCTAAGTTAGCCTCAGTAGCAAGACGTATGCTAGCGTAATTAGCTGTGTGTAACATTACCGGTGTGACGCTGACCACTAAGATTAGCATTGTAGTGAATATTAGCCGGCTAATTTAGCCTAAATAATGTTTTTAGCTCTAATGAGGTTTTTGTAGGGCGACTGTAACGTCTGCAGCCGTTAGTTCACTCCCCCTTTACTCTGTGCTCCATTTGTCGGTCAGCTGTTGTTGTTATCGCTCCGTTGCTGGCATTAAATCTAACAACGGGGCCATTATTTCAGATTTGCTGGACTTTGGGTGCTGCCGTGTCGCCTCCAACGACAACAAAGCAACCGTGCAGCAATTAGCTGCAGGCTAACGTGTTGTTATAATCGTAGAAAACGTTGTGTTGTTTGGTTGTAGCCATGGTTGCAGTTTCTTTGATGGCCTCATGTTGTCACTGGTGTGTGTTGACTTGCAGTGAAGCAAGTCATTCACATCCTCATCCACACAAAATACTGTCTCTAAATACATGCTCACTACTAAAGAGTACAGCTGGAGTTAGCTTGGCTCCAAGTAAAGATACCTGCTGTTCAGTGAAATGTACATTTTTGTTGTTGTAAGTGAGCCATAATGTCCATTAAATACAGATTTAGTTTCCCCACTTGTGTTAAAAGATATTATATTTAGCTTTTAAGATGTAAAGAGTAACTACTATCAAATTAGGGCTGCACAATATTTTTTAAAAAAGCATTACAATATAAAAAAATTGCAGTAAAGTTTACCACATGATTTGCAGAACTCTTCATACTAGAGTAATTGCAGTGTTTTTGTGGGGCAGAGTATCTGCATCTCATATAACAACAGCAAAGGTGTCAATGATAGTGTTTTTGCTTTGGATGATTCAGATCAGGCTTTGCACTCGCCATACACAGCGTTGTGCTCCTGATTTTGATGCTCAAACAGACTGGTCACGTCATATAGTGGTTGCAAGGCAATGCCCAGAGAGTTGCTGTTTTTGGTTCAACGTCATCCTTTCTATAGCTGAAACATTTCCATGCAACTGACAGGTTGCTTCTTTTTGCACCTGGATCTTCCTTCTCAGTGTTTCTCATGATGCTTCTTTTACTGTTCACACCTGGAGTCTGCATGTCAACAAAACCTGTGAATAAATAACCGATAAAATAAAATACGATTTAGTGTATCCAAGAACCGTTAAAGTATGTTCTATCAGACAGACTTCCCTTGTGGATTAGTCATGGAAATTGAGAAATGCTTAAGTTTTCTTTTTGTATCAGGCAACACAAAGCATTGTAGTGTAATGTGCTGGATTTAATCCGACTTTCTTGATGTAGCGTTTACTGGCATCGAGAGATTTTGAGTTTTAGTTACAAGTTACTACTCTCAGTTAGGGTTGAACGATTTGAGTAAATTGCGATAGATATTGCAATCTGATTTCAATGTCATTTTTAAAAGTCAGTTCAATATTCACGGTGTAAAAGATTTAAAACGTGCGATGGAGCATTAACACATGAGACACCGTCAAAAGCATCACTGTTACACAAGTAGGACGGCATGAATTTGTAAAACCATTGCCACAACAGCTAATACCGCCGGTCAGACGTGCTGCAAAATGTACGAGGTGTTATTAAATAACAAGACTGGGCTCACATCAGTTGAACCGCAGTGTGCAGCCTGATCCGTGTAGTATACGCTGATCAGTCGGCAGCACAAATAACCCCAGAAATTTTCAATCTGCTCTAATTTCATATAATTCAATTACTGCATTAGTGTCTTTCTTTAATCGATTTTTTATTTAATATCCCAAATTGAAGTCCTTGCGATTCACTAATTGCACTGTTTGCCATTTTGATTTGAAATCGTTTAACTGTTCAGCCCTATTCCCTGTGGTGTTTAAAGTCCATGTAAAAAGAAAAATCTGTGTTCTGAGTTTGTCACACCACAGAACACTGTGTTATCAACCACCCGATTAAATTTGAATGATTGATAGGATTGGCAAGTATATAAAATTTGGTTTCAAAACTGTGAAAAAGAAAAATAACTGTCGCTGCTGCCGGCGCTAATTGACAGTTTTAACACCTGCCCAGATGAATTGTACAAACCGTGCAAACAGACCTGATTTTTCTTTAACTGAACCAAACAGGTTGGGTGTGAGGAACAGTTTTCCAGTTACCAAATTTGAATATTTTTGTCACTTTGTCTGTGGACTAGTAGTATAATAAACTAACCAACATAAGGCAACTTACGCTCATTGGTGGGCGTATTCCACTGACAGTGGCACCAGATGTTAGTGGGTTGGCAGAATGAAGGCCGAGGAGACTGATACTGATTTTGACCGCATTCATTAGTAGAGGATTTGTACTTGCTTTCCATTTGTCTCCCATTAAATTTGGTAAAACTACCCACTGTAAAATGATCACTGCAGAGGCGGGTGTTGGTGGCTCTCTCTCTGTTTTTTTTTCACAAAATCAGTCCACCTCTTCTTCATCTCATTATTCTTAGAAATGTTGTAAAACCTGTAAACTGAAGAAGGTGTAGTAACTACTGATCACAGTGTGTGTAGAAACAAATCATCTCTGAATTTCCTTAACGTAGACTCTAAGATATTTACTATGATCCTTCATGCAGTATCTTCTAACTGTGTTCGCGCTGCACTCGTTGTAATTCAAACCACAGATCTAGAATCGATTTAGAAGTCTGATGAAGCCTCTCTAGTTAGATGAGAAATATATATATTCATGTAGCTCCAAATACCGCAGCTCTGCAACTCTGTTATTGCAATAAAAGGCTGCGCAACATTAAACTGAGGGCCTGTTTGGTTTTATTGGATTACTGGATCACTCCTATTTTATGCTCTTTTGTGTAATTTACCACCTTCTTCTTCTTTTATATTTTTCTATTGATTTTTTTCCCCACTGTTAATATATTGTTGTTTTTTTTCCTGATTTATTGCCAGGCTGTCTATGTCAGATCCCTGACTGGCACTTCACAGACAAACCTGAGGGGAGAGAAAAGTGAACAAGGCCAGAGTTGAGAGCCATGGAGGCTCGCTTTGGTAATATTGTGTTTAGCTCCAAGTTTGACTCAGGGAACCTTGCTCGTGTGGAAAAAGTGGAGAAGGGCAGCTCCAGCCCTCCTTCAGATACAGCCTCTAGTGGGAGTTCCTCCTCAGGGTCAAACCTCACCCCTGACTATGAGTTCAACGTGTGGACGCAGCCAGACTGCGCCGGCACAGAGTTTGAAAATGGAAACCGGTAACAAATTTTCTGCTTTTGTAGAGAGTATTTTATGTTACTTGCATGACAGCAAAAGACATGAAAATGCTTCTTCTTTCTTTGCTCGCTGTGAACAACCCTAACTTACAGTATGCCTTGTTATGTTTTGGCTTTTCAGATCATGGTTTTACTTCAGCGTGCGGGGGGCAGCTCCGGGGAAGTTGCTGAAGATCAATGTGATGAACATGAACAATCAGAGGAAGCTCTACAGCCAGGGCATGGCTCCCCTGGTACGCACGTTACCTGGCAAGAACCGATGGGAAAGGGTTCGGGACAGGCCCACATCGGAGGTATGTTGTAGACACTACCTCAGCCTGTCAGGGAGAGGATGAAGGCATCAGGGAGAGGGCTGTCAGGTGGGCTATTAATATCTTTCTAATAATACATCTCTTCCTGCTTTCTTCTGCTGCTTTCCAGATTGTAGATAACCAGTTCATCCTTTCATTCACTCACCGGCTGTTGGAGGTGCGAGGGGCAACCACATACTTCTCCTTCTGCTTCCCATTCTCCTACAACGAGTGCCAGGAGATGCTGCAGCAGTTGGACGGGAACTACCCGAATGCTGCTCAACTCAGTCCGAGCAGGTATAGCATACAAGTGATTCATAAAAACCACACATAACCTCAATCTTGTGTCAGTAATATCTGGCTAAATTGTCTGTTTTATCCTGCCCCTCTAACTTCTGTAATTCTTTCCCACCAATCTCTATCCAGTGCACCGGGCACTGTGTACTACCACAGGGAGGTGCTGTGTCACTCTCTAGATGGCAATAGGGTGGACCTGCTCACTGTGACCAACTGCAGCGGGATGCAGGATGAGAGAGAAGCCCGTCTGCCGAAGCTGTTTCCTGACACCAACACTCCAAGACCACACCGCTTCCCCGGAAAAAGGGTATCACCGAATCACACATAAACACACAATCAGTTTTCCCAACAGCGCTTTATGACGGTATGTAAGGCTCAGGCTGCTGCTGTGGAGTCTTACCTTTGCCGTTGGTCTTCCCGGTATGCTCCCAGGTGTTTTTCCTCAGCAGTCGGGTGCACCCTGGGGAGACTCCATCATCCTTTGTGTTCAACGGTTTCCTCAACTTCATCCTGAGAAGAGATGACCCACGTGCACACGCGCTGCGTAACATGTTTGTGTTCAAGCTCATTCCCATGCTCAACCCAGACGGGGTTGTTCGCGGACACTACAGGTAAGAATTTCACGTTGGAACTAACTTGACAGCAACAGTGTGAGCATCATTTGACGCTCACGGATGAATTTTTGTTGCTTGCGGTTTTGGTGTGTCACTTGTGCACGAAAGAGTTTTTTCTCTCGATAGTATTCATGAGTGCAGTGTGCAGCACAGCTCCAGAGTCTTCTTGAAAAGTGTGGTCTATGGTGTGACGTTATGTGTTGTCATGCTGCATTGATCTGCCATTGTTTTCACTGAGCTAGTTAGTTAACGTCAGCATATTGCGTGGGCTGCAGCAGGGTGACACTGAAGTTACAGTCTGGCTGCAGTTACAGCAATTAACAGCTTGAGATGATTGTCAGTGGTGGTGTTAGCTGATACACAAGACCATTCAATAAGGAAATCTACATTCATCATATTCAATATTTCATCTGTGGTATTTTAATATCTTTAATATCTGCCTTTAAATGGATACCTCATGGCTATTTAAACTGGGCACACAGGTGCTCACGAACATGAAGAAGGTTGTTTGTTTAGTTTTTGAAAATACTACGAAAGGCAGCAATGGAGGAAGTTAAGACCAGAGATTTTCTTAGCTGCACAACAGCTGCTAGCAAAGAAAACAAGGCCAGGCTATCCATGTTTAATTAACCACTAGTAATCAAGATGTCTTGTTTTTTTACCCCCAAAATCACTCATTAACATGACAAAGAATCAGTAGTGACAGTTTAGACCCAATTAGAAACCAAACATGGGAGTCTCCCTTATAGTTTTTAAATGTCTCAGTCTCTGACCATCTGGACTAAAACACAAGCTTTGAGTTTTCAAACTAAAACAGGGTCAGTAGGTTTTCCAAAAGTCTCAGTTTTAGGGATCCTAAAACAATAGAGTAGTGTAGACAAATGGCATAAATGTGGCAGAAGGTATGAGCTTTAAAATGAAGACATTAGTTTGAAGGCAGCCACCTATTTTCTCTCAAAGGTCTCAACTTACATTTGCAATAAACAGCAAATCCATTTTCATAGGTGTATTATATTGCCCAGGCATTAGTTCATAGTGAACATTTTAGACTTCTTTCATATGCAAAAACCTTAAATCTTTTCACAGAGATTGTGACTTAGAACTCAAAAAGTCAGCAACTGTAGCTCTATATGTAGTATAAATACACTGAATGCGTCCTATGACATACATACCAGATGTGGTCAGGTTTCGGTTCGGTTTCTTCCTTACTTGCTCACTCTTTGAAATTTCCATTTGTAATAATGGTAAGTGAGGAGGACTCTTGTTCGCTGAAACCAGGTCAACTTACAACCACATAGTGATGTGGGATATTATATGAGTGACTGTAGTAGGAGCACACAGTTTTTCTTTCTGTTGCAAATGAGTCTGAATTTTTGAAATATGTTCGTTTTTCTTGGAATTATTTTAGTACAAGGATGTATAGCTATGTGCAATATTATCTTCTTTCATCCCACTGCTTAACCTTCATTGTCGGAATTCTTTGTCTTAAACACGCATGCATTTAAAAAGTATGCAAGCAACCAATTTCTCCATATATATGACCAAGAAATCAGCTGCTTACAGGAGAAATTTCTCAATTTATGGAAAACTGCTTTTCTCAAATGCTCAGAGTTTAAGGAATCAGGTGTCTACAGGACGCCCAGTGCAGCCTGGTCATTTAAGTTCATGTTCATCAGCATACTGCTGGTCACAAGGAGGCTAGAGGAGCCAGGTCGGATGACATGTTGACCCGTACGGCGGATGTCGGTTAAGCCTGTGTCACTGTGATGTATCAGTGCTATCAATAAACAATGACACTCTTCCTCAGTGTATGAGGGTAAACACGTGCATCTGTTCCATTTTTATCAAAACTGATTTAAATTGTGTTAAATGCAGCATAGATTGTCCGTATTATAGAGGGGGAGGCTTAGGAGTAGGATTTTTGTTGGGTTTTGTCATGTCTTTGAATAAAAGCTGTTTTTAATGCTGTAGCCTTTCTCTTGTTTTGTAGAACCGACTCCAGGGGTGTGAACTTGAACAGACAATACTTGAACCCCAGCCCCGAGCTGCACCCTTCCATCTATGCAGCCAAAACACTGTTGCTGTACCACCACACACACAACCGCCTGCACAACACGCAGTCGAGCAGCCACTGCAACAGCTCCCAGCGCACACAGCCCGCTCCCCTGAACCCCAAACCAGCGAACCAGCATCAAGCGCCTCCGCTCACTGCCCTCGAAGTCAGCTTGAACGAACGAAACGCGGAGAAAGATGCGAATCCTGCACAGCCAGAGGTGCCCATGGTGATGGAGGAAAACGCCTGGGTCGCCACAGAGGTGGGGAAAGGAGACCAGAACAGCTCATCAAGTTCCTCAGAGACTGTAGCTCCTGTTACTGTAGAAGTAGAAGCACCGAAGGTGGAGGAACCAGAAATAGTGCCCCCCAAAGAAGGGGGTGTGGCGTATTATGTCGACCTACATGGTCATGCCTCTAAACGTGGATGCTTCATGTATGGAAATAGCCTTCCTGATGAGAGCCAACAGGTAAAAATGACTACATTGTTATCCCCTCCCTTTGCAATATTTTTGGAAAATTGACAACTAACGTTCAGTTATTGTTTTCAGCAATGGATTTCTTCCTTTTCCTTGTCTTCACAGGTTGAGAACATGCTGTATCCGAGGCTGATCGCTGTGAACTCTGCACACTTTGATTTCCTCGGCTGCAACTTCTCTGAGAAAAACATGTACGCACGAGACAAGAGAGACGGCCAGTCTAAAGAGGGCAGTGGTCGGGTGGCCATTCACAAGGCAATAGGGCTGCTTCACAGGTCAGACACCATTACATTTACAAGAGCTCGTGTTCAGTATAAGCACACAGCAACTTTTACCAACCTAATCAAACACTTTTGGAATTTTAAAGCTTTTTCAGAATCAAAACAAGTGTGATTCACAGTGATCTTACGCTTTCCATGTGGGTCCAGAACATATTAACTTGCAAAAAACAAAAGCTGGCCATGCTTAAATGGTTTCTCTCTCAGGTCACAACCTAATATGTCCTAATATATTTTTGTCATGTGTCTGTTATTGTGTACCCACCAGTTACACTTTGGAGTGCAACTACAACACAGGAAAAACCATGAACACTATTCCACCTGCCTGCCATGACAACGGACGGGCGACCCCTCCTCCACCTCCGTCATTCCCTCCAAAATACACTCCAGAAATATTTGAGCAGGTAGGAGGACACAAGTGGGATTTTTTTTTTTCATCTTGTGAGGGGTTTTTTTTGTGTATGGAGGAAACTTTGATGCTGTCCTGAAGTTGTAGTAGCCTGTGCCAAAGTACGACTTGACCAGTTTTGTTTATTAGGGTTTAATTTACTAATAGATATTTTTGTATATTAAATGATCAGATATACCAGGAAAATTCATAGATTTCAGTCACTGACTTTGTTGCCTTTCACAGACCAATTATGCTTAATGTCATGCTTAGCCAACCTCAGAAAGGCCATTCTGAGCCTGGAAAAACCCTTCTTGTTCAAACACAGAATTTACTGTGTCCCTGTTATCAGCTGATATCTCTTAGCTAGAGTTTGTTACTCACATGGTTTTAATGCGTTTGATATTCAGTAACTGCAAAACGTATCTGCTAACAAGATATACTGATGAAAGCAAGCAAACTGAGTTGATGTTGTGCGTCAGGTGGGTCGTGCCGTGGCCATCTCTGCCCTGGACATGGCCGAGTGTAACCCCTGGCCACGCCTGGTGCTGTCTGAGCACACCTGCCTGACAAATCTCCGAGCCTGGATCCTCAAGCACATCCGCAACACCAAAGGCCTGAACACACACATCCACCCTCCCCCAAGAATACACCACAATGGCAGCAAGGTGTCACCGCCAAAGAGCTTCAACAAGTGAGCACATCTATTTATCAAGCCCACACATTTCAATGACCTTTGTTTCTTTTTCACAGACAGTTGCGTCAAAAGTTTCTGTGTTTGTCTTGACTTTCCGCTCAGCTGTCTGTCTGGATCAGCGTCGGAGAACACCCTCAGCCGTGTCCGCTGCAACAGCCAGAGTAGCAGCAGCCAGACACCCTCTCCGAAGATGCACAGCTCCCCGAGCTTTACTTTTGGCTGCCCTCCACCCCGAACTCACGCACAGCACAACAGCACGCACACCGGCGGACGTGGAGGCAACAAGACACTCGGGCCAGTCAGGGGTAAGCTGATCCCTCAACCGTCTGCCTGTGTTACTGGCTGCCATTTTCTATCGCCTCTCCTGTGGTGATCCTCTGCTCTTGTCTTTTCTCTCATCATATATTCTGTCTTGTGATGTCTCTCATTGCTCTCTCTTGATGCCATGTTCTCTTTCTGCTGTTGGAGATGTGAAGAAAGGCTCATGGCTGGTTGATGTGTCAGTGTCTGTGTGACAGCTTCAATTTTTACTGTGATGGTGATGTAAAGCTGGTCCCAGGCAAAGGAGTAGCTTGATTTTGGAAACATGAGTGATCCATGCCCTGGATGTTTGTGCCCTGTAACATCAGAATGACATCTGCATGACTTTAGCATGACTCCACCTGCTGCTGCTGCTGTCTGTGCATGCATTTTCCTACCTTAAAAACCACCAACATGACTTTTAAGTTTTATTGAATCCTCTTTCAAAGACCAAATGATTGTTTAAGTTTTCCATTGCACAGAACAATTATGAGAGTTTATCCCATCTGCGTTTTCACTTTGTGCCTGTTAATGTGTTGTTTGCCTCAGTGCATGTCTCTAAGAGTGAAGAGCAGTTGCAGCACACAGACACTTTATGTTTGTACGAGGTGCGATCAAAAAGTTCAGAGACTGTGCCTATAAAAATCAAAACAATTTGGCGACAATTCGAGTTGAAATCTTTTTGTGAAATGATACAGCACTCCTCGCACTCCTGCAGTGATTTTAACACTCCCGGTGAGTCCTGTTTTGTGAGCGTGTCAAGTGTCAAACATGTCAAAACAGAGATCCTTCAAGAATCCTTCAACTTGAATTTTACTTTAATAAAGAGGAAGAAGTCAAAAGGAACTAAATCTAGCAAGTAGGGCAGGTGGGGAGGGATCATTTTGTTGTTGTGCCAAAAAAAACCTGTGCCTAATCACGGCATTAGACTACCCACATGCCATCCCATTACAGTTAGGGTTGTTTTTACCCAAAGTTCTTCCTCACACACCTCAATAAGTTATTACAGTCAAACTCTAAAATGTTCCTGATGTGGTCTTTTAGACCAGGGTTGGAGTTGATCTCTGGAGTTTTTAAACTGATCAGTTTCAGCATTAATCTATGGCCTGTTCTTTGTTTTTATCTGTTGTCTCAAGACAATGTGAAATAAGCTGTGATCATATCTGTCAGATGTCATACAGGAATGGAGGATTATTGCTGTAGTTTATCGCCTTTTACTTTAACACTGGTTCACTGGCCTGACGTCACTTAGCCTCACGGAAGTCTTTATCGCGGTGCTCCTTTACTAGCTAAGCTCATATACGCTCTCTGCTTGCCAACACAGAAGTAGCTGCCTCTTTGGGGTCACTAGAGTAATAAACACTGAGAGGCTCCAGCTGGTATTGCAACCAGGTACTATAGCTATTCTATAGTACCTAAACCATGTATTATCATAAAAATGGTATCTGGAATCAGCTTAAAATGGATCAGGAGCAAATGAAACAGTGATCGGGACATCCTTAGAGAAAACTGCTGTTTCTTCTCGTGGTGGTAGCTGCAGACACACCTCTCATTAACAGTGATGATCCTTCTCATGAAGGTTGTATCATCCCGGCTGCTGACTGAATGTGTTGTTTGCTCTAGTTTGAGCTCCATGGAGAGGCTGTACATGCGCACCTACCGGTGGCCACAAAAACGAGACAGCGCGGTATCATGCCATCTCCTGACTTGTGACAGTTGCTGCTCACACATGGTGCACGTGCTCGATTGCGACGCGCCACAAACAGTCTCCAAACTTTCTGATCGCACCACGCATGTGCGCACAATCCCTGCATGCCACTGAGCAGGTGTGTGTCTCCCTCTCTGTAGACACTAAGCCTCAGGAGAAGAGACGCCCCCCCCACCACCGCTCCATCCTCCGGTCTCCCAGCAACAGCCACACACCCGCCCGCCCCCCACTCTCACCCCCTTCCTCCTCCTCGTCCTCCTCGTCTTCCTCAGTGTGTGCGGCAGGCTCCTGCCCCCTCCCGGCCTCCGTCAGTATGACAGGTCTGTACTCCCTCCAGCCTCCCAGCCTCTCCACCTTGCTCCCCTCCCTGCAGGCTCTGCCCCGTCCCGGGCTGCTCTCCAAACTGAGCCCCCTTCTCCTCCAGAGCCTTCCACCGGCCACCAACTCTCCAACTGGGCCCACACCGGACTGAATCTAACCCAACCTGTGAGACTTTGGGCTTTGAGTGCGTGTGTGTGAGTGAGTGAGTGTAACTAATACCTACCTTGGAGTATCACACAAGAGGTGTGCTAAGTTCTATCTAGAGACTGTCTTTATAGAAGCCTGCATCTGCCTGGTGCTCCATGTAGGTCAAAACAAGGGTGTGTGTGTGTTTGTGTGTGTGTGTGTGTCTGAAACATCACTGGTGCTAGCTCTTCTACCTTTTCATCAAATACTGTTGTTTTTCTTTCTGCACATATCTGAGTAATGACATGTATCTACAGTATTAGCACCTTAAGATAAATAATACACTTAAGCGTGCAAGTGTTACTCGAATCTCAACTATAACTGTTTTTTTTTTTCCCGTTTTACAACCGACCTTGAAGCAAGTACCGGTTATCACATGTAGTTCTTGTGAATATTCTTTACTAAACAAAGCAGCAAAGTGGTTAGTTTGTGAATGTGTTAGTCTAGTGAAGAGGACAGTTGCTTGGCTATCTAACCTGCATCGTCACCTAGGACCTGCAGAATATACAGCAAACATTAACAGCACACATCAATGTTGGAAATATATTATGGATTACAACCAGAACAAGCTTCTTTTGCAGTCTGTATACGAGTAATAAGCTAATCATCATATTACTGTGCTGATGTTTGGAAAGTAGCCAGAACTATTAGCGTTTAGATTTTCTTCCTTTTGGGGGGGGGGGTTGTTAATGATTAGCTACGGTACAAATGAGACACTTTTGCTATGTTGCACTTATTATTTATCGGTTTTATTTTGTCTTTGAGAGAGTGGGTTTGCAGAATTAGACTGAACTTTTAGTGTAGCTTCGGTTTCTGTCAAATTTCTCAAAGCACTTTTCGATCTGTTGTTTCTTTCCGTTGTGTTTGTATCTCCCTTTAATGTTTATGTGTGAAACAGTGCAACTGGCAAGCTGTCATTTGGAGTTGGTCCACAGTAGGGCTGAGCCTTCTGTAGACCGCATTTAATTTTCGGTGACTGAAAATTCTATTTAAAGGGTCTGTTGTTTAGTTTGCGTGTGTAAGTCAGTGCTTTATTCTATATTAGCTATGAAATCTGTATCATTCCAGTGTCAGACCAACCTCGGTTATGATATTATGATGTTCACAGAGTAGCCTACTGCCAGAAACCTCATGTGGACCGTCACTGGCTTAAATCCACATGGGTGGTGGATTCTTAGAGTCGCTTTGGGATAACAAGGGTTGCTTTATGGAGCTGTTTGCCAACAAGCAATATCATATAAACACAATTTTTTTGGCTCAGTGTTCCAGTTGGCAAGTGTTTATAATTTTCTAATAAGATTCCAGTATTAGTTTTGGTGTAAATAAAATGTTGTTTTTTTTATTTTATTCTATTACATGTATCATCAAACTGATGAAAAAACATTTATCATTATTTATTCAAGCAGATAAATGTCTTTCCTTGTGTAAATTGAAATTGGCAGGAATATAGCAGGCTGTCGATGGTTGAAGTTAATATTTTTTGTGGTTAGAAGATGTGAGAAATTACCACATGGTCTTGGTTTTTTTTCTGTAAACCTCATCGGTCACTTGTGGAATTCTAGTAATTTGTCTGTAATTCAGTTTTTTGTGTGCTGTCATCCAAGTACTTGATGATGGTCTTCGTTTTAGGACCAGCCACTTTAGTTGCACCGAAGGCAGCGTATCTGTGATCTGCAAAGGGTTCATGAGCAGCAAACGTACCAGATCAGTGACTGAGTGGATCAAAATGCTGTCGAATGTCTGACCTCGCCTCGCTGTAGCCGTCTGATCCAGTGCTGTGACAAACTGTAGTTATGGTGTGCCTTGCTTTGTAGTAAACAGTAGGTTTTGAAGGCTCTGCTCATATTGTGATCTCGTAGGGCATCCATTGCGCCTCCTCACCTGTCTTGGATCTGGAGAAACTTGCCCTTGCAGGTTGCGTTAAAAAGAGAGGAGAAAAGTCACTAAATTTATAGATTTTTGAGTGTACAGGATTATAACTCAGTAATGAAAATACTTAACCACAAATAGCGCAGGAACATGAATTAAAAGCGGTATATTTAAGACTTGTTGACCTTCTGGCAAAAGAAAAATCTCACAAATTAGCTGTGCTGATGGTATGCCACTTCAGGTGTAGTGGTATATGCGCAGTCTATAGTGGTACACTGTTGTTCTCGTATGCTACTTTTTTATTTGTATTTCATTGACACAGACCGTTTTCCAGCTGCAGGAGCCACTTGATATTGGATGGCCGCTGTCCAAACTGTAGGATGAGTGCTGCCTAATACATAATTTGATGTCAATGACCTTTATGTCAATGAACTGACTTCATGGCAAGTACATTTTTATTTCTACCTTTATTAGAAATGCACAAGAAAATATGCTTAAAATAAGGAAGCATTGAAATGATTCTGGTCATCTGCACACTTTTGAAACATCTGATTGTAGAGCAGTTTTATATAGGCCTGTCAGTGCAGCAGGTGTGTATATTTGAGCTAGCATTAGCAATAGTACCATAATAGAAAAATAGCACATATCAGGGTCTGCAGATGGAGCTACAGTGGTATATACTGGTGAGAAATAGACAACATCAGTAAAAACATTCCTGATAATAAATAAAATGTACATTTTTTGATTTATGATCGAATGTATCTAAAATAAATCCAAATACATGCGCAACCATTTAGTTAGAATAGTACGTCCTCAATTTGTTATTGATGAACAGTCGAGCTAGGTGGCTAGGCTAACCATCGCTATGTTAAGTATAAGCACCTGCTGCAACAGAAAGGAGAGTAATACTTACAGGTTTATGTGTTTAAAGTGCATTCTCTTGCACTAAACTGTCAATAATGGTAGAAATAAGAGTATACGTTCACAACAACAATGCTTGTCATGATGTTAGTTCATGAGCATAAGATCACTGGCATAAAATGTACATATTGGTACCACTGGAGCGTCAGCATATACCACTACAGCCCATTGTGGAACAACATTGGCCGCTTTTCGATCCACAGATCCCTCCAAGTTTGAACAGAAATCAAATTTGACAGTCTTTTTTGTGCTCACAGGACTTGGACGTCTTTCAAAATGTTCCTTTAAGATCACTACAATGATGATTTTCATGTAGCCGATGCCCACTGCGTTCAGCACCATGCGAAGGATGTATCATGAGCTCTCAATTTAAGATCAGCGCCCTGCAAAACGGGGAGCGTGTACTGTAGTTTTAATTCTGCTTTCTCACTGTGAACTTTGATGTCCTGTGTCCCAGCGGTTTCAACCCTAAAGCTTAAACGTCTCCATCCAAAACGACAGAAAGCAGCTTTCGGTGGAAACACTGTATGCATAGTCACATTCTCACTAGGTCCTTCTGCTTTACACTCCTTATGAGAATCGTGCCGTTTCCTTCAATGTGGTGCTAACCTTCTATACCAGACTACGGTTCTGTGTTTGTCCCTGTAACGTCTTTACGAATATCACCTTTCTTGAATGTGCTGCTGTCTTTTACCGCCTTTCTGTTTAACCTCTGGAATAAAAACTATCCCTTTGTGAAGCAAGTACTGTGTGTGGGTCCTCTGCTCTCTTTTGACTCTGTGTGTGTTTCATTTTTCTGCCTTCAAGTAGAGACACAGATTGAAGCTACCAGCGGTTAGACTGATTAAAAGTTAGTTTACCAACTGATGTAGACAAAGAGAACATGAAATTATCCAACCATGTTCAGCTCTGTCCTTCCATTTCCTCTTATAATCACATGTCTGGGTTGAAATTGGGAGTTTTAGAAATTTGTTTCCTAATGCTCCACCTGCAGTTTCTTCTTTTCTCTCTCCATTGCCTGTATTTATGTCCCTTCATCTGGTTGATAGGCGTCAGCTGCCCAGACTTTAAAGCTGGTGGGCCAGGTTCGGCCGGCTGGTCCAGAATGCCTTTCCCCACGCGTACCGGCCGTGTAGAGCGAGGAAGCCGAACTCATCTCCCCGCAGAGGGCCGTAGAGAGGTTAGCCTGCCTTGCTGGCTCACTGACAGACAAATTCTTCTCATTTTTTATGTATTAGCGGTTTTTCTACAATATAAACACACATGCAATAAACATTTGGTGCATGATGTCATCTCTTCATCTGTCATAGACTGCTAAAGACTTGGGGCCTGAACACATCCTTTCCTCCATCAAATTTAGCAAGTAAGTCTAATGTTTTCATGTGTGCTGGTACATTTTTAAAGACGAAGTCAAAACAAGAGGTGGCATTTGAAAATGGAACAGAGGCTGCAGTCTGCAGGTCAGCTGGTTAGCTGATGTGGTGGTGGTGTTACTTTCATTAGGAGAAAAGCGTTAAATCAACACTTTTCCAGGATTAATCTATTATTTTGGTATACAGGAAGAACAGACTAGCTATAAACACCCGTTATTTAAAACTCATCATTTCACAAAAAGTTGTTTTCATTATTTCAAAACAAAAATATTGGTAGATAGCCTAATCCGTGTAGTTCAGATATAGTTTAACTATTTTTATTTATTTTATTTTTTTAATATGGGCATGTTTTTCATTTTTGGATGCCACTTTGTAGACATAAACCTTGGTTTGGAGGAGACTTGTCATGTAGATTTGTGTAATTTCTTTGGTAATTACAACTGTGTTAGGTTATTAGAATTACATCATCTAACTATGACCAAATGCATAGATCTGTTAGGATAGTGGGATTTTTCTAGAGGCCAATTTTCATGCCGTAACATGTAGAATTTACATGCCTTGACATATATTTAATGGTAATTTTTTATCTTTAACTATTTGATATATGAAGCTAAAACTTCACTAATATCTTTAGAACTATCGATATTTTATGCTATAAAAATTTCAGGTAAATCAGAGATGGTCATTTAGAAATTTTAATGATTTTAGATGGAATGACCAAATAGTGGACATTAGCCTTCTAAGATGTTTTTCCATGAGTGGTGAAGATATTGACCTCTCTGTTACTCGTCCAGGTGTGAGCTGCAGCCTCACATGAGCCGCATCCCCATCCGCAGGGTGGGATCTACTGACGCCCCGACTGCAAGCAGCACTAAAACATCTCCCACTAGCAATAACCCAACTTCACCTGGGGATAAGGAGGTGTCAGCCACCATGAAGGTGTGGAAGCTGCTCAGGCCTGGTCTCCACAGACACCTGTCACTATCAGGCATGTACAGCCACATGAAACAGGAGTATTAGCTACGCTGGAGAGATTACCTGACTGCATCTGTCAAAACAGGAGAAGTTATGTGGAAGGACGATCATTAATGAATGTATTTATTTGTACATATGACTACAGTGCTGGTGTCCTTTATTCAGGAAGAAGTACTTATAGAACAGTGTAAAAATACTCCTTTACAAATAAAAGTCTGGCATGAAAAATCCTATTTAAGCAAACGTGCATAATTATTAGCAGCTAAAAGGTGGCGCTAGTTTGATCTAGTTTATATACAGGGACAGCAGATAAATCTGAGGGCTGCAAACATGATTAATGGGAGCCACAAATCTGTTTTCAGTTGGATTTTTCTCTAGTCTTTGGTATTTGGTGATGTATTGGATCACTTTAATTTATTTATATAATATAATTTATACTTTATTGAATTTCCCTTCTGGGATAAATAAAGTATTTTTCATTTCATTTAACATTTAGTAAAAGTAAACCATGTGAGAAGGTTGGAGGTAAAAATCACTAGTTGATGGAGCTACTCAGAAAAAAAACAGGCTTAATCTTTAATAGTGTGTTGTATTTTAAAAGTTTGTTGTCGTATACATTATGTAATATCTGAAGATAGAGGAGCAGAAAGTTGAATATTTCCCGCTGAAATGTCGTGGAATGGAAATATGAAGTAGCATGAAATGGAAATACGCAAGCAAAGTACAAGTACCTCAAGACTGTATTTAAGTACAACACTTGAACAAAAGTACCGCCTCACATATGAACAGCTAACATCAGTGTTTTATCCATTATTCAGGTGTGTCGGAGAAAGAAGGTGCCCTACATCTGGCCTCTAAAGCGCTAATAAAGAAGAGCACTGACAGGAGTTTCCACTACCAAGCAAACACCATCATAGAAAGTGCACCGGAGACGGATGGAGAACTGCAACAGGTGAAAACACACTAGTGTCAAGTACTGCATATTAAATGACCGCTGCACGTGAATGAGTCAGATGACCTGACCGGGCTGCTTAACTGTTGTCTTTGAAGGTTGAGGAAACTCCAGTGATGCCGGCGCCTGAAGCTGTGAACATGTGCGAGACAGTGACGCTGTGTGGAGAAGCCTAGGAACTGCACGCAGGAGCTTGCGCATTCGTCTGTTTTTGTTCCATAGATGGTCTGCACTTATATATGTTACTCATTCACCCATTCACACACACATTAATGGTGACAGAGCTGCCATGCAAGGTGCTGCCTGCCACTGGGAGCAACTTCAGGTTCAGTGTCTTGCCCAAGGACACTTTCGAGGGGCTGGGGGATCGAACCACCAACCCGCTCTACCACCTGAGCCACAGCCGGCCCACAGTGAGCCTAAGTTCCTCTACTGAAGTCACAAAGCTTCAAAGCAGGAGGGGGCATCACAGGAGGATTATTTGAAGTGTGATAATGTGCAATACCACCCATTTGATCTTTATGTATTCAGTTTCTTGAGCAAGCACGTTCTTTTCACCCAGGAGCTGCCCAGTGCAACCACTGAGCAACTTTTTGTTTTAACTGGAGCAGCTGAGGGATAAGTGCCTTGCTCCATGACACTACAAGAGGGGCAGGGGACAAACTTTCCAAACTGCAGTTTTCCCGCTGATCAAGAACGCATAGACATTTGTGTCTTTAGGGTTAGGGGTTGTGTCATCCTCCTGCTGCCCCCTCCCTCATAAACATATTACCTGCACTCTGACCAATACTGTTCTGCACTGGTACATATCCTCAGTCAGCCACTTGCACTATTACAGCAAAGGGCTGATTTTTATTCTAACTGATGAGCACGACGGCACCTTTTGTTAACTCACTATATCCAACGTGACTGTAGAAACAAACGTGAGTTAAGTGAGGTAATTATTCTGCTTTTTGTGTGTGTGTGCGTGTGTGTGTGCTGTTCATGTAGTGTTTATAAAACGGTTTTTACCCCTCTGGACTTTTTCCGATTGTTTAGTGACACTGATTGAAAAATCTTAGTGAGTGCTAATAAAAAACCAGTAATTTTAAGTATTTAATTTCTTTATTTTAAGAGACCTAAATTGTGACTGCTGTGAGCTGCTCTTTAAAGTCCCTGAGATATGCTTTGCTTGAGCCAGTGGATTTTAAGATAAATTGCATCTGGATTGTCAGTAAACATAAGCTATTGGAAATGTCCAGACATATAAATATATGTGGGAAGCTTAATAGTAATGGAGATTTAAAAAAAAAAAAAAAAAAAAGACATACCTATAAGATTTGCTCGTAGCCCTGCAAAAAATTGCCCACACAAGAACACTAAATCCCATGAAGCTGGTGCATTATACTACATATGTTTCTGGAAGTAGAAGGTCAAATTAATGCAGCAAAATACACTCAGTGAGGTGCTGGAGGAAGAAGCTGCTGCAGCAGATGACAGTGCTGTGACTTAGTTTTCCATTTATACCTCTAAAAAGTCTGTTACATGTGGCTTAAACTCAAGTCCAAGGTTGACACAGACTTATTAAACTGACTAATGGTTGTAATTGTGACCAAAGTTGCCTTTAAGAGATTACTGTACTTTGGTTTGACTGTAGAAAGTCCAGTCACATTACCTGTGATTTAAAACATGAAAAAGTCCACAGTGGGTGAATCACTTTGTAGGCACTCCATTTCTATTGAATATGCTTTTCCTGTCACAGTCCTGTAAAAGCTTTTTGTTCCACTGTACACCAATGAAGTCCTTTATTATATCTCCACATTTATATTCCTATAGCGTTTCATGTATTTGGTGTTTTTTACCAAATTAATTAGATTGTGACTGATAGGATACTACGTTAGTATGCGTTAAACATGGAACTGTGAGTAACTTGAAATAAACTCTGTATTTTAAAGTTACAGTTGAGCGAGTGTGTGTTTGCGTTTAGAACATCTGAAGGAATTTACTGAGACATTAGTGCAAATGGAATTTAAACATTTTTATTAGAAAAAAAACACGACTGTGCAAACATAGAAATCAATTTTTTGGAAAGAGGGTTGGATGAGGGGAATGTTGTTTCCATGGTGGCGGTTTTGACTCCCATCTCACCTGTAAGGAAGAAAAAACAGACACTAGTTAATCTCCAATTAATAATTGATCAGTTGTCAATTATTAAATTAATCACTAACTATTCTGACTATCGATTACTCGGTTTGAGAAAACATGTATGAAAAAAAATCCTGATTCCAGCTTCTTAAACTTGAATATTTTCTGTCCTCTGTGACAGTAAGTTGAACGTCTTTGGGTAGTGAACAAAACAAGACATTTAAGGATGTCATCTTGGGAAAGACTTATAAACATCTCGCACAGTTTTTTGACATTTTATAGCCCAAAACTAATGGACTAATTCAGAAAATAATCAACCTACTCTTAAGTGGGTTCACAGGTGTTAAACCTCGGAAAGAAAAGTCCTGTTTGTAGATGAGAACTCACTGAACATTTAAGTATAGTATACATATTATAATATAACAGCTATAGCCTTGATTTGTGTGAGATCACAAAGGAGCATGACTGACAGTAGTAACTACTAAATATATGGAAAAAAAACAAACATTTCAAATTGGTGACACAGGCTATCAGGACACTCACCTCTCCAGTCATACTGGGGGACTCTACTCCTGCTTCTTGGGGTTATTGACGGCAACGTAGTGATATAACACAACCAGCAGGAACAAGGACACGCCAAGCATGTTGGCAAATATGGCCAGCTGCACGTCTGTCACCATGCTGCAAAGGAGAAAGAGACGCAATCTAAGTGCAAGTTTTGGTTAATTTACTATAAAGTCAAGTTCATCAGGCACTACAGGCAAGTGTTTCAGACTGGGCACAGGGGTTATCAAATGAAGTCAGAGTTTCTGTGACAGCTCAGAGGGTGAGATGGACGCTGCTTAAACCCTCACTTGCTCTTCGGTACAAAACTGCACAATTAAACCTTGCTAAGGACAATAAAAAGAAGACTGATGAATACTTGTAATACAGTCTTTCATCAGGTGAGATCAAGATAATTTTGTTCGGCTCAAAAAGGGTCCAGCATGTCTGGAGTTAATCTAACAAAGAATACAGCATGTTTGTACAGGGATGTATAGTCCTGACAGGGAAGCATAGAGGTGGGAACTGCGTGATGCAAAAGGTGTTGGAGAGATGACATTTATAGATGTCACCATGGATGTCTGTGGATTTAACACACAAGCTGACAAAAAGACTCCCAGTCTGCAAAAGCTTGACAGAGGAGGAATATTCCAGCATTACAACAATCAAAATCACACCACAAAAACCACACAAGCTTCTAAAGAACAAGGAAAACTGTGACCTGGCCAAGCATGTTGAGAGGATATCAATCTTATATTTGTGTTTCTTGTCCTTAATTTTATTTTATTTATTTATTTTTTTAAATTGCATGACGTGAAATAAGTCATTGCTAACAGAATGTGTAATATATCTTTGTTGTTTAGTTGGATTGATGTTGTTAGTGTTTGAGTTTGCAGACCTTTGCTAATTTTTAATGTACTGAACGAGCAGCAAAATTATGCAGAATTTGCATTGCAAATACGTTAGCTTGCACTTGGCACAGAGACAAAATTCACTTTCTAACCTCTTATTGTCGACACATTTCAGGTAGCAAGTGCATAAATCGACAGAGTGTCAGTAATAATCATTAGTGGTGACATTTCTGTAAATCAACCTGCCAAATTATTGTATTTTTTGCAAATTTTGTGAACGCATCATCAATCTGTGTAATGCTAACCCAGCTAGCTAGCTAGCAAACTAGTGCTGTTTAAACTGAGCAACATAAGAAAAGCTGCATATGACTTTCACCAAACATAACAAAAAATGTGTAAATGAGATATATTTCAGCCAATGTAAGTACTTACATTTCCTTTAAGTTGGGTTTTTAACCTCGGTTCGAGCGATATTCCAGCTGCTCAGCTACAGACAGGCAGGTCGGTGTGTCTACCGGCTGAACAGGAAAGACACGTCACGATAAAGCGACGTAGAAATAGATATAATAGATCAGATACCAGTGGTCAGTTAACAAAAATAAAAGCTTAAAAAACAATATCTTGTTTATTTTCTCGCGTGAAACTATAACTAATTAATATCGTTTAATTTAGGCCAGGTTGACAGGATTTAATTATGTTTTTTGGTCGTTTTTCCGCCTCTGTCCTCCAGGCCTGAAGGGGCGCTAGTGAGCCGCGGCTAACGTCAGCTCGGGGCTCCGTAGTAGGAGTGGCTCCGGTGGTTCGACATCACCTCAGCCGGCGTGAACGACGGCGGCTAAAGCTAGATGGTACTTCGACTCGGCAGCTAACGTTGGGGATTTGCGTTTCCTTCAAGAGGAGATATTTATTTATCTCACCGTTGAGCCAGACTGTGCCGCCATGGCTCTTTACGAATATGTCACTCAGGAGCAGCTTGCGGGCTTCGACAAATATAAGGTATGAAGACTGGGCTGTATTAGCATGCTAGCGGCTAGCCACTGAGCTGTGTGTTTAGCAGCTAGCTGTCACGATCTGCAGGGTGCTTCCCGAGCAGAAAAATGTGTGAAGGTAGCCAGAGTTAGCTGCTGTCACACTGGATGCCGGCCAATTTCCTTTTAAAAGTAAAAGTAGTGAGCCACAAGTGTAGTTTAATCTGCTGAGGTTCATGTAAATGGCATCATGTCTGCTGCTCACCACCTTAATGTTCTTTGTGGAGTTGTCACCACTAATTATTGCATTGATGCTGCAACTAACGATCATATTTATGTCGATTATGATATCGATTAGTTGCTTTGTTTGTAAAAAATGATCAAAATTGTCGACCAGGTTTGTTCAAAGCTCAGAATGACAAAAATCTTGTTTTGTTCACAACGTGAGAATATTCAGGTTAGTGTCAGAGAAGAGTAAAAGAAATAGAAAATAATAAAAAGAACAAGCTGGAATCAAATAAATTAGAAATGAAAATAATTACTCAAAAATCCTAGACAATTATTTGCATATCCCTGCTCAATATGGACAGCAGATTCACCTAAATAATTAGTAGGCATGTTTATGACAGCTTTAATTTGATATGCTTGCTTTTTATTTGACTTGCAACACATTTTTTTTCTCCATCTTTTATCCTTTTTACATTTTTTACTTACATTTACCATTAAATCCCATTCCTACTGTGTCATAAACCTACTTGGCAATAAAACTAATTTTGCTTCAAATTGATTTTCCAAACATGTGGCGATTAATTCTTCAGCTGACAACTAGTTATTTACTCAATAAATCACTGCAACTCTTGACTGGATAGCACTGAAGTTTTGGGTCCTCAGATAAAACCACACCCTTGGAGATGGGAAGAGTTTGTGTCTTGCTCAATAGCACTTCAGCAGTTTGAACTCTGGTGTCACACAATGATGCTGCCAGCTTCCTGCCCCAGCGTATCAGCAACATATGTGGTGAATACAATTCTTCAAATCTAAATTGTTCCACTCACCATTGTACATTTTGTTTTGAAAGTTGTGGCTGGCAGAGCTGCTGTCACCATGTCTGGCTTTACATTGGCGTAAATGAGCTAATAGCTAAGCCTCTCTTTCTCTGCCAGTGTTTGAAATCAGGCTTCTTTATCTGCTGTTTTTACACGTTTCAGAGTTCTCTTGTCTTGCTCCTGTTTTTTTGTATGGACGCCACTCCTGTTAATGTTTATTATTCACAACCACAGAAAGAAAGACAGCAGATGCAGAGCTGTGAGACAGAAGTAGGTGACAGGGTGTGTTCAGTTGATGCCCATAAACATGAGCATCAGTGTTGCAGCATAGATACGAGGAGTTCATGGGGACTAAAAGGCACTGATAGTTATCTTAATTATCTCTATTGAGTTTGGATAAGAGGGCAGAATTTGACCTGGCCCTGTTCATGTTTTGATATATCAGTATGATAATGTGTCTTTGAAGTTTACAGAAATTAACCATAACTTTGAATAGCACAGAGCAACTCAGTGCTTTACAGCAATAAAATGAGAATAAAATTAAAAATATAAAAACAATAGCAATAACGATTGAGATAATAAAAATACAGTTAAATACAACAGTCTATAATAAAAGTAAAAAATTAAGTCTAGTCCCTGTAAAATGTATTAAAATGAATAAAAATAACATAGAAGCAGGCCTAAAAAGATATATTTTAAAGTTTAGTTTGGCGCGATCAACTACATCAGATGTTCTGACATCATCAAGAAGCTATTCCAGAGGCGAGGGCCGACAGCACAGAGGGCAGCTGCTCCATAAATCTTTATTTTACTCTAGAGAGACCAGATTTAGGATGTTAGTGGTCTACAAGGGGAACACCTAACCAGCAAATCAGAAAAATAGTCATTTCAGGGATAGTCATTTCAAAACTAAAATCTTTACACTAGAGTAAGGTGTTCTCTACGTAAGAAGACGCTGCATTTTAGAACATCTCAAGTTTGTTTAAAGATTTCTTCGAGAGGCCACAGAACAGAGCATTACAATCGTCATGTCTGTTAGAAATTCTAGCATAAATATGTCTTTCATTGTCTTCCTTGGACAGGAAAGGTTGCAGTGTGTCTGAAAAGGTGAACGTCCAGCGATGTTTCTCATTCAAAGGCAACCTGATGTCCAGTGTGCACAGTATTCTGAAACAAGACGTTTAAAATCCCAGTTTAGTTAAATCTACATGTTTTGCACCAACAATTACAATTCTGCCAATATTTATTTATTTTTGTTTCCAGTCTTTGTCGCATTCTTTGTCCTTAAGGCACTCGAGCCCTTCAGGCTCTCTTTCTAATACCTCCTGCTTTTATTACTGCATGAGACGACTTCTCTGAGCTGTTAATCATGGGAGACCTTTTCCAATAATTGCTTTTTAAGTGGCTTCCTCTCTGCGTATTGGCTACTGTGCCTCAAGTGGCCACAGGACGGCGAAGGATGACAGATGACAGTGAATGAAAGGATTGTGACGCTCTTTGACACAGAGCTTATTTTCTTTAAAGGGGGGAACGAATGTGCTCGCGAGCGGGAAGCACGTGACAGCGCGAAGATCGCCATTCTCATGGGCTCGCTCTGGTTTTTCATGCCGTCTTTCTGCTTCTCGCATCCTTGGTCACACTTTTGAAAGTAGCTTGGGTCAATGCGTGTACGTGCTGGTCAAGATAAAGCTGTAAATTACGGTTACGGCGACTGTTTTTGCAGCCGTGATCATGATTAATCACATCGGTGTAACTTGTTTATTAAGGAACACACTTTTTTTTGTTGTTACACAATATCACGAGACCCATTGTACACAATGAAGTATTTAAGTGTTGTGAATTTGCCAGTAATGTGTGATTGTTTATTTTGGAAATTGAATCATTCACAATGGATCCCGTAATTAGCTATGCAGCCCCAGCACACACAGTGTTCTGGCATTAATCTGTGTCGTTGCCTGGCTGGCTGATTGTAGCATTAGCTGCTACAGAAAGTGTGTTAATTTGAACTCCGCAGAGCTTACTGCTGTTGTGAGAATGGTGCTGTTAAAAATCAATTGATAATCCTTCTGTAATCACCTGAAAATTAAGATTCTGGGTATCTTCCACGCAAAGTAGGAGTGAGAATGAGAGGCAACAGCTCTGCAGAAATATTGTCATCCCAGAGGCAGCATTACTTCTAACAATAAGGCCTGACACGCTGCTTAAATTGTATGAACACCAGAGAAGGTACATTACACTGCATCAGACACACACACTCGTCATCCATGGATAAAGTTACAGACACTGGAATCAGGTTTGTTTTGATCTACGGCTGCAAGTAACAATTGTTTTCAGCGTTGATTAGTCTGTCGATTATTTTCACAACTAATCGATCAGCTGTTGTTGATGATTTTGGTTTTTTTTCCTTCCAAAACCCAAGGTGACAAACGTCTTGTTTTGTCCACAACCTAAAAATATTCAATTTACTTTCATAGAAGAGGAAAGAAATCAGAAAATATTCAAAGTTAAGATGTTGGAATCAGAGAATTTAGACTTTTTTTCATCTTAAAAAATTACTCAGACTGTTTAAATGATTAACAAAATAGTTGTTGAATAATTTATTTGTTAACATTTAATCAATTTATCGTTACACTTCTAGTAAAGACAAGCAACTTTAATTATCCATGTTAACTGTGAGGCTGAAGGGCCTTCGTAAAGTGAGATGAAATTAATCAAACAAATGAAGTGTTTTTGTGTAACAATCAAACCCTAACGTGTCCACTTCTGTGTGTTTTTGCAGTACAGCGCAGTGGACTCGAATCCCCTGTCTGTCTACGTCATGCATCCTTTCTGGAACTTCGTGGTAAAGGTGAGGAAGACCTGCTCGGCGCTGTGTGTCTGCTCTGCATCATTAATGAGGTTTCCAGCCGTCTGCTGTGATACAGCAGTGAGACAGGCTGACACACTTAACACCAGCCCTTTCCCTGTCGCTGCCACGACACATCCGTCTCTGATTGCAAACAGTCTGTTGTGGACTTTGAAGCGATGTTGTTGTTTCGGATGCAGTCATGTCTCTGATAAATTGCACGGACTGTTTGTTTCTGACGTGAGAGGCGCTGATATATTTATCTCCTTATCTGTATCAGGTCTTTATTTTTTTTGCGTTAGCTCCTCCCTCACAGTGACCTGATGTTCATTTTTTTGTCATTTACATCCTCTCTACCTAACAGTTAAAGTCCTAAAAGTAGATAAAGCGAAACCAATTAAACAAAGATGATGAACATGCTTTACCTGATCGTTTATGTGTTGCACAGAAAGATCGAGTATTTGCAAAAGTGTTTGTGCAGCAAGACCTGCAGCGAAGCATTTGTGATAATTGTTGATCGCTCATGAATTTCAACGTGGATGGATTTGAACTCGTTCCTCCTACAGAGCAGCTTCAACGCTTTGATGTTGGTGGGTTTCGTCAATTGACCTGACCTCACCTCAGGTCCTTCCGCAACATTTTTATTTACCTAAGGCGATGACTTTGACCTAGCCATTCCCAAAAATTAATTTTGCTCTTCTTTAAGCAGCACCTTGTGTGCTTAGGGTTGTTTCTCTTGAAATTCAGTTCAGAGACAGACAATCTGATAGTTTTGTTTATAATTTGCAGATATAATTCTGAATTTATTGTTCCATTACTGATGGCAAGCTGCTCTGGTTAAGATGAAGCAAAATAGGCCCAAACCATGATGCTGCCACCACCGTGTTTTATCGTCAAATGCAGCGTTTTTCTTTTTCTAAAGAGTCCTCAATTCCAAAGACTTTGTAAATATTCCTCTCATTTAAACCAAAATGTTCTACTTTGGTCTTGTATAAGTGATCTTCAGTGAACTCTTGGTTGGTCTGCCATGCTCAACCATCCTGGAGAGGCTAACCACCAACTTGAATATCCTCCGTTTGTACAGTCGCTCTGACTGTGAGTGTTGATTGATAACCCTTTACCAGCCTGATGAGCATCATTTAATCTTTTCTCTGAGGTCATCAGAAATCTACTTTGTGTCGTGATGCCCTTTTATCAGACTTTGACAGATCCCTGTTCTTTAAATAAAACAGGGCACCCACACAGACCTGATTATCTCCTGGATAAACAACACTTGACTCTGATATTACTATCAAATTAACTGCTCATCCTAGAGGTTTACATACTTTTACCACCTGCAGATATGTCATATTGGTTACTTTTCCTTAATGAATAAATACGTAGGGGTCATATTTTGTCATTTTTTGTTTAAAATGGGTTCTCTTTGTTGACATTTAGGATTCATGTTAAAATCTGATGACTTTTTTTGTTATATCTAGGCAGAAATATTGAAAATTCTAAAGAGTTCATAAACTTTCAAGCACCACTGTAACTGCAATAACTCATGCAGTTTTTTAGTCCATCATTTCTATGATGAGAAGACGCCATGTAAAAGCAAATAAGCATGTTAATAAATTTTTATTGACTGTTTGTTCTCTCTCTCTCTCTCTCTCCCCACAGTTTCTACCGACGTGGTTGGCTCCAAACCTCATTACATTTACAGGTTTTATGTTCCTTGTGTTGAACTTCCTCATGTTGGCCTTCTACGACTTTGACTTTACTGCCTCTGGTAGGTATTTCGCAATCTGCACGAGGGAGTGTTGTTCAGTTAATTTTGTAATAAATCGTCACTATGAGCTGGTTGCATTGACCGCAACTGTCTAGAGGAGGGGGGGAAGAGAAGTTTGTTTATGAAAGACAAAGTCCATCACTTGCAGAAACTGGCTGTTGGTTGCTCGGGGTAATCTCTAATCGATTACATCCTTCACACACACACACACAGCAGCACAGAATAAGCTGGTAAACTGTGTCTCGACACAAACATTTAGACACAACTCTGCTGAGATGCTATGTTCTATGATGTCTGTTGTAGATAAAATAAGCACACAAGCAGACACCACTCTGACTCTAACCTCTGCAGCCTTTACAAAGGCCATAAACTGACCTCACAAGCGTATTTTCTGTCAATAGAGAACCATAAAACCAAAATAAACACACATGAGTAATGGTTCAGGTATAGTATTGTTGCTGTGAGTTGTTCAGACATTCCTTTTTAGTCTTTCGGTTGAGTCAGAAGAGTCGGTGTGCTAATGTGCGGCTTTCACTTGTTCACGGTCTCAGTGTGATGTGCTGTATATTTATGTTGCTTGTGTCTCAGCTGCAGGACATGAACATGTGCCTAGTTGGGTCTGGGTTGCTGCAGGGATCTTCAACTTCTTAGCCTATACACTTGGTGAGTTCTTCGGCGACCCCGCTGTCTTTATTTCTTTTTTTTTCTCTCTGACTTTCCGAGAGGCTCAGGGGGGGAAAGTTAAAGTCGACCTCCGCTCAAAAATGGGTCATTCATCTGACTATCTGCTCAGCCATGTCTGATTTGTCTGAAACATTTCTAGCATAAAATGTGGATATTTTTAAAGATGTGTGTGAAATTTTAGTTTGATATCTCAAGTACTTTGTGATTTATTTTGTTTTTATTTCCTGTCAGCCCACTTTGGGTTTTTTTAACACTAAAATTTGAGGCTATGTTTGGATGACAAAATCTCAGGAACTTTTAAAGATAAAAGCCTGAAACCGTCACTGTTAGTTCTCGTCTTGTCATTGAATTATACTCTGCAATATTGGACAAGTAGATTGAATAGTCTCTGATTGTGAGTGATTACAAAAAAGTAGTATTTTCTGTTTCATATGTAGTTCCATGTCATAGTTTTATTTATTTAGTTTCTGAGATATTGTCATCTAAACATTGCCTCAAATTTCAAGTTCAAGGTCAAGTTGAAGGCCTATAATGATTTAAGATTCAGCAACCTAAATGCATTACGATCATTGCTACTTCTTGTGGATGTTCTCTGTACAAAATGTGCTCACTTTCAGACAAGAGAAGTCTGTTTACCATTTTTTTTTCTGCTGAAAGTCATCTTGTTGAATCAGAGTTCAAACCGAGTGCAACCGAGACTGATTCATGACGTCGCACTTTGTTTAGAAGTCAGTCCTCTTTGGACGTGTCTGCAGGGCGTCTTGAAGTGCAAACACAACACTATCAGATTATTCATAGCCACAATTAGATGAAGATGTGCTAATCTGTCTCTAATACGATGCACAACATCCCGGAGGTACAGATATATTTAATTGCGTTGAGTCATTTTTTCCTCAGATAATCTGCTGCGTCTAATCTCGTAAAATGTGACCAACATGTCTCTGTGCACTGAACATAACTTTTACTTCTCTAACTCTAAAGGAAGGAGACTCTGTTTGTCTTTTTATGGTAAAGTTTAGGATACGGGGAAAGTTAATGCATTTTTTTCATTGAATAACGAGGATAGCAAACCATGGTTGTACATGTTGGTTCTTTTTGCTTTACTCCTCTAATAGCCATCCCCCGTGTTGAGTTTGAAGTCGCTCAGATGATTTGTGCTCACATTTTGACTGGAAGTTCTTCCCCGTTGCACTTTACCAGGCCGTCGTCAGTGACTGCAACTCATTCTTAACTCTGACTCTCTGCACTCTTAGTATCCCCTGATGTAAAGTCGTGTTATCTTTAACTATCAGCTTTCCTGCCGTCTTGTTTTATCACCAGAGCGGTTATGTCAAAGCAGGAGACTAATAAAAGTCAAATTTCCTTTTCATTATTTAGCGATGTCTGGCTGGGTTAGCAGCAGCTCTGCTCCTCAGACCCACTTTGGTCATTTTATGTTTATCATAGTGTGACACTGTGCAAAGTAGATGCTGCTTAAAATGTCAATCTCGATACTGTATAGCTGGAATTTTGTCCCATTGAATTACTGTAGCTAAATGTTGGCAACCTAAACCAGCTGTTGGCACACCCTAAACCTCCTGTGACAAATGATTTCCATCACTCATTAATGCTGCAAGCTGCAACAGGCACAATTTCAACAGGTGCCGTAATAGTTTTTTGAGGTTACACACCCAGCTTTAGATGATATTTGTCTACAAATTGCAATGTTGGCAGTTTGATCCCTGTCCCATCCATGTGCTAAAGCGTCCTGGGGCGAGTTTCTCACGATTTCCTTTGTGTAAAACCATTTGCCAGTATGTGAGTTTAAGAATGTTATTGTGCTTCTGGACGAAAGTGTCGGCCAAATGATTGTAATGTGATGGGGTTCCTATTTACTATTTAAATGAAGGAGGCAAAATATCTCTTTCACCAAAACGGATATGATTACACTACATTATCAATCTCAGAAGCCCTGTTTGAAATAAAAGGTAGGCAGTGTGGTATTTAAACAAACAAACAAAAAAAATAGTGTTGCTGCAAAGGTTTCAGAAAACATTCAGTTTGTGTCTCACAGGAAACAAAGTGGGAGACGCAGACTGATAAATGAGGGTGGGGAAATTAACTAGATACCTGCAGCCTTCATTTAAGAGCTACTGCTTCACTTTCATCTGCACATGTGGAATCTGATCACAGCAAAGCATTCACACTGTAGCGTCCTACGACACAGTCAGTTGGCTCTCTGTCCACACGATGACTGTACAGTTAGTATAGAGTTAGATGTTTAGTGTTTGGTGTGGTCATCAGAGGAGTTTAAAGGAATGTGCACTATGCATTATAGTTATGCGACTGTCACGCCCTCAGTACTCCGTCCAGCAGGATAAGTCAGTTTGCCAGGGCATCGTTTACATAGCGAGGCGTAGCATTAGGCGTGAATGTATGGACACGTGTTCAAAATGTTGATAACACAAAGTATGTGTAGAGTTCAGGAGAGTTTAGCGGTGAGGCTACAGACTGCAGCCGACTCTCCCTTCACAAGCATGTAGGAGAACGTATGGTGGCTGTCGCTTCAACGTATCACTAATGAAGCCGGGTGGAGCCTTTTACTGTTTGATCAGACGGAGTTACAGGTGTGTTTTCTAACCGCCCATAAGGGTCCATAAAACAAGTGCACCTCCTTGCTGTCTAACTGCTTACTGTGTCAGTCGTATTGATAAACTCTTCAAGTTGTAAAAAGGGTGCACAGCTATCTGAGGCTCACGTTAATGCTAAGCTACGATATTTAAACGCTAACAGGCCGGGAGCAGAGTGTCTCTCAGCAGATAGCAGCTGTAGCTTCAATCAGGGCAGCAGGACTCTTCCAACAATATTCAAATGGAAGTGATGAAGTGTGTCGGTGTTGATGTGCTCTGAGTTTAAACACATTTTAGAGGTGGCAGTAAATACTGACAGATTTCATAATAACCTGATAAAGTTACTGCGACGTTATTTATGGACATCTGTTCCATCTGAGCAGCTGTTTGCAGTAGCTGGATGAATGCAGTGAACAAGTCACTCCTTCATATGTATCAGCTATGAGGGTTGTTTGGATATCAAACCGACATAAATAACATTACGTGTTTAATACTTTTTGAATTTTTGAATTTAAGTCATTACTTTTTGCTGATTATTTTATAATTCAAGCAACCTGTTCTTTACTTTATCTCTTCTTCAAATCTCTAATGTAACCAAGCTGATTTTACAGCAAGCATTCAGTTGTTGGTTGTTAAAAATGGTGGAGTAATGTCAGTTTCATTCATTTCAATGCTTAATTGCTGGCTGATTGTTGACACAAGACATAGTTTAAAATGTGCATCTCTCACAGGAACGCTGAATGTCTTCTTTTTTTTCTTTAACTTGTTTTATTGTGTGGAATAGCAGCCGCATGTTTTCTTTTATTACTAACGACTGCTCATCTGTCCGGGGTCAGAGTCACTCGTATAAATTCCCCTCATATTTTCTGGGGGCAGTTGTTCAGTTGAATCTTAACGAAAGTCAAAAATGCAGACTTATTGTAATGTGACATTCTCTGCATACTTGTGTGCAGATGTGTACTCTATGAACCATTGTGCTTTTCGCAAAGCAATAAAATCTCGCTATGTGGTGTTTGTTATGAGGATGTGCTTCCAGAATACTTCCATGTGTGGAGGGAGAAGAGAATAGCCCAGATCAGTTGTTGTAACAGTGAACTCAGTGGTGGGACGTAGGAATGTGGCTGCACTTTGAACAGTTATGTGAGTGTGGGCAGCAGCTTTAGCCGAGTCAGATGGGAAAGATGGTCAAAGAAGAAAATCTTTGGGGTTTTTTTTGTTTTATGTTGCTGTAAACATGCAACGTATGTAATGAGCCGTGTCTTCCTTTGTTCTGTGCAGATGGTGTCGATGGTAAACAGGCCCGCCGCACCAACTCCTCCACACCACTAGGGGAGCTGTTCGACCACGGTCTGGACAGCTGGGCCTGCATCTTCTTCGTGGCCACGGTGTACTCCATATTTGGGCGCGGGGAGAGCGGCGTGGGCGTGGCCACACTGTACTACATTCTGTGGGTGGTGCTGTTCTCCTTCATCCTGTCTCACTGGGAGAAGTACAACACTGGCATCTTGTTCCTGCCCTGGGGATACGACATCAGCCAAGTGGTGAGGACACACACAGTCACACACACATGATGCGAGGTGCGTTGATATATACAGCCGGGTGACTGATTGCTTGCTAAGCCCCGCCCTCCTCGGTCACTGCTGCTATGCCTGTGAACCTTTCTCTCATTCTCCCATGTCACAGTTTAATAGTGACTAGATTAGAATTACCATCAAGGTTCGTGGTACTTTTTGAACCTGCAGTGCTGAATTTTTGTGTCCTCAATCTGGCAGTGAAAATAATTACACAAACACATGGTTCACTTTTTTTATTTAGACTGTAATCCTTCCTCTTTCCTTTTTATCTGGAGCGTCAGAAACTTTCTTTTTGGCCACTTGGACTAAGCTGTACCGCCATACTCCTAGTTGCTCAAATTACCACAGAAACAAGATTTAAAACTATTTCCTGTAAAGCTAAGAGAAATGCCATTGTCCTTGTATTGCATTGTAAGGATAGTTAGCGTGAGTATAAGCAATTAAGATAACATTTTTAGTTTTTGTATTTAAAAAAAAATAAATGTAGACATACTTGGTTAAGCAGAAGAGATGTTGGACTTGTGATTCATTGTTCATATTTTAAAAGTATGGCTCATTTTTTTCACATTACAAGAACAAAACCTTTTAGAATGAGGATTAACCAGTGTGGAAACAGTGCAATCTAACAGCTCATCTAACATTAGCATGACAATGTAGCATCATGGTCCGACTTCCACAGTGGGGAAAGTAGTGCACATTGATTTGCTGTCAAAAATCAATCTTTTACAAAGAACTCCATAACGGTAGAATTACTTCTTGCTCACAACTGGCAGTAGCATATGTTGTAGGTGATTTGATCACAAGTTGGCAGCTGTAAGTGCAGGAGTGCAGAGATGCATCGAGATCTGATCGTTGACACCACATTTGTATGTTCGTCTGGGCTGCATATGGCCTCATTGTTTTAGTGGTGTGTATGTGCCCTGGGTCACGATGAAGAAATGTTCACTCAGTGTTTACTTCTGCTTTCAATCGTGCAGCGGATTAGGCACACATACAAACAAAAAAGTCTTTGCAAATCAAGATGACGTGTACGTTTTTTTGCAAAAAGAGCAAAAAAAGTGAGATCCACAAATGGTCACTGGACACATTGTAAATCTAGGTGTGAACAGGGCCGAGGTTACTGCAGCAGCCAGCAAGTTAGTTAGCTGGAGACACAGACGTTTCCAGCTGATGTTAAAGTTTAAATGTGATTTTGTTCTCATGCTACAGTTCCTCACACACAACTTCACCTCAGCTTCTTACAACTCTAACATACTGACTCGTGATGCCTTGTGTCTCCTCTCAGACCATCTCCATGGTTTACTTGGTCACTGCTGCGGTCGGTGTGGAAACCTGGTACCAGCCACTCCTGTGGGGTCTTCTCTACAGAGACCTCTTCACATTTATGATCATAGGTAAGCTCTGTTCGGTCACTCTGAATATATTCATTTCTTTGCCAAAGCAGCAACTAAAATCAAGGCTTGCTGATTTCCAGCTTGTTCCTTCACTGTGACCTTACCCATGAGCCTCTACAATGTCCTGAAGTAAGTGCGGTTCTAATTAGCCTTTTGTTTGGTTAGTTCATTGTGTTTTGCTCAGTGGGCTGAACCCTTCACCCTCTGTGGTTTTTACAGGGCTCACCGGAGTAACACTCTGAAGCACAGCAGCCTGTACGAAGCTTTCCTGCCTTTCCTTTCTCCCGTCCTCCTCTTCATCTTATCCACCATTTGGGTGGTTTTCTCTCCATCCAACATCCTTGAGCAGCAGCCCAGGATGTTCTACCTCATGGTGGGGACAGCCTTCGCCAATGTCACGGTGAGTGTCTGCTTGATTTATTTAATTTCATGTTGCTTTCCACAGCTTCACAAAACACAATTCCTGCAGATGTGTGTTTCCGTATATTTATTCATGTTGTTGTGCGTGTGTTTGCCTTTCAGTGTAAGCTGATTGTGTGTCAGATGAGTAACACGCGTTGCCAGGCGCTGAGCGTGCTGCTGCTGCCCATGGCGGCGGTTGTGTTGTCAGCTGTGACCGGTGTTGTCGCCAGCGAGATTCTGCTGCTTTACGTGTGGACGGCTGCTGTCATACTAGCACACATACACTACGGAGTGTCAGTGGTAAGAGAGCACGCACACAAAGACACTTTGACAGTCTTTTAGAATTAGAATAGAATTAGAATAAAACTTTATTGATCCCTTCGGTACAAAACCTCAAAACCTGTACAAAGACACTTTTACAGTCTTTTAATACAAAGATGCAAAGTAAAAGATACTGTGTGAGGTGAAGGGGACAGGTGTGTGCAGGTATTCTCAAGATAGACTCATTTACTGTAGCTTTAGGCACTTAAAGATGAAAACAAAGGTTGCTCAGAGGGATCCATGGAATCCTTGGATTTGTTGGGTTTTCATGTGTATTTTTTATCAGGATCATCTCCTAAATAACTAATACTGTAAAATCTTAGCCTTAATTATTATATTAGTTAGATTAGGAGGTTCTAGCTACATTACATTGTACATAATAAATAACATTATCGCAGCTTTAATATGAATAAAATTCTGTTAAAGACGTATTTCATATATTGTTTACAGAGTTTTAATTCCCAATATAGAAATTCCTCAGAAGGCTTGCACCTTATTTGCCACAATAGGATCTTAATCCCAAATATCTAAACATTTTAGGTTAATTTGTAATGCCGAGCTTAATCATTATTTTACTAGAAAACACTCTGATGTAGTGGCTTTTTTTCTAAATGTGCTAAATGATGAACAAGACTTGTTTTGCCTGCTTATCGACACTGTCTGCAGTTGAAGTCAAGCACAGGTCGTGGAGGCAACTAAGCAGTTTTGAGTCCTTTTAAAGGGCAAAAGAAAACACAACAACGTTCAAAAACAAAAGTAATAAGCAGCAGAATGATCAGAATATAAGTTTTTAAAAAATGAAGTAAAATGCATTAAATTAACTCAAAATATAAACGGACGAAGATGAGACTCAACCAGAAATGCTCACATTGTGCAGTTAGAGTGCCGTGGTAGCTAATCAAAGACACAAGCGAACACCAGAGCCGGATGCTGCTTAATTGCTTCAAGCGAAGCTGTCTGAGCACGTTGAAGAGCCTCCACATCTCACAGCGATCTGCTCAGATTTATGATCAGCACCGGGAGCAACGCAGCCCAACATGTGATCTGCAACAACAGAGGATTGTACCAAATAAAGCTGCTCACTTTTCCAGTTTGTCAACTGGTGTTTTATGGTTCGCAATCAATGTCATTTTTGTGAGCTTGGAGAGGGACTTTTAATGCTGAAGTTGCAGTCACTATGGGTTTTCTTAATGTATATTTTATTATTATATTTAAAGGCGATAAAGGAACCTCACTGTTAGATGTCACTAAAACCTACACACTGATCCTTTACCACATTTTTTAGTGCAATCTCAGTCCTGAGATGGATTCTGAAGCCAGAATGAAGTCCATTTATAGCTAAAAAGTTGAACAAAATTAGCCTTTTGAGTATTTTTTTAAATTAATGGTAGTTTTAGTAATATATTATGAAGGCTGCATTTCTTTTGAAGGGGTTTATCAGCTGCAGTTGTCAGTGATAAAACACCCAGTATTCTAAAATTCAGCGTGACGGACATAAATTAATAAATTGTCAGCCTCTTTGAGTTGCAGCTTTAGGACGACTAGATATTTATTACAATAAATCTCCTGAATTTCTCATTGAGTTGTTGTGCCGCTAAATGTGGCAAAATCCTCTCAATCCACAGAATTGTTATCAGATCAGTTTGTGAGTTTGGATGTGTCGGAAAATGAATGTTTTCTCCTTTCCTGCCAGGTACAACAGCTCAGCCACCACTTCAACATCTTCGCCTTCTCCCTCAAGAAGTCCAGTAGTGACTGACAGGAGGAGGAACGAATCGGCTTGAAAGGAGCAGAGGTTTAGGCATCTCCGCTCCTCTGCTTACCGACACTTCACTTCCATCACCACGGAAACCGCATCCCCTCCATCCGTGAGGACACTGCAAGTGGAAAGGACTGTGGCCCTCTTTTTCCATTGTCCCCAAACACAACATACACAATCACACACACACACACACACGCACGCACACATTCCCGATCCAACCAACCAACTGAACTCTGGTCTCGGCCATGGGGCGGGTCCAGGGGCTCTGGCTTCCGTCATTGGTGATTGGCTAACTTGGTTGAGCCAATGAGGTGCAATTGTTTCCTACGGAAATGTGCTTCAGTCGCGAGGACAGGAGCCCAGACGAGCCATGCAAAGACAAAACACTCACACGCACGTTTGTACTTCTGTCTTTGTTGGGACCCTACCTGTTGTCCTGCCCGTAACCATCACGAGTAAATCCCTAAACCCTTAACGAACCCGAACCCCACCCAAGTCTTAACCCTCAGCCAGCCTGTCTTGTTAGGTCTTTCCTGAAGTAAGGACCGGCCGCTCCCAAGGTCTACGACTCACATTGGTCCTCACAAAGATAGAGACACAAGCTAGTACGCACACACACGTATACGATTCTGCTTTAATGCAGATAATTTCTATTTCGTGGCAGGTATTTCAGTACAAACACAGCCACGTACACGAACACGCAGTCGTACTAAAATAGTATTATGAATGTATAATATGCCTTGGGGAAACGCCATTTCAGTTTAATTCTATTAACAGGAATGCCTCAAGTAGTGTTGTTGACCAAACCTCAGAACTCTGGCAGCTGTGTCCAGCGTTTAAAGGTTCAGTCACCTAGTTTGTTTTTTTGTTTTGTTTTGTTTTTTTTTTAAATTATCATTGGATGATTTGCAGTTGGAAATCTCTGTGATACGTGTTAATAGCTATATATATATATACTGTATGTTTTAAGGGGTTTGGGGCATTTTATTTTCAAACTGAAAACTTCCTCCTGTAAAACATTGTATGAATTTCCCTCTAATTAATTCAACATTCTGCTCTGTGGTGACACAGAGATACCAACTAACCAGGGCAAGACTTGACCAGGGTGACCTCAACTAACCTTCCACTTTGACTTCTGTCTGACCTCCCGGTTCTCCCTTCCTTCTGAGGTGTCGTGTCTTCATGCTGATTCGTTCTTTTTTTATGGCTTTTTTTTATATACACGTCTTCAGTATATACTTTTTGTTAGTCTGCTGCCATGGCGACAGTGTGTGGTTAAGTTGCGCAGCGCTTGAATGAAGAGTGCGTCCAAAAACCGTCACCGGAGCGGACTCACTCTGAGGGAACAAGCCGTCTGCACTGGACACCGCAAACGCCACAACGCCGCCGGGCGTCGCACTCTCCTGCTTCTACAGATATTATCACACCTTTTATACGGTTTATCATGTAACTTGTCTTGCTGCTTTTTCTCAGTCGGGTAAAACACTGTTCCTCTGTGCGACTCAAACTATGTGTCCAAGGCGAAGGGCATTCAGTTGTGGCTGCAGCACTTGGTTTCTCATCGAACTGGTTTTCAAAGCAAGGCCAAAAAAAGACAAGACAGGCCTTATTTACCATCTGTGTTATCTCTCATTTCAAAAGTCAAGAACATACATAATGTGACGACTGTACGGTTGCGGTTTGGATGAAGTACGTTTGTTTGTGTGTAGCTTGATCCTTTCAAATCCCTTTTTGGCCTTGGGTGTTGAAAACTGACCAGTTTTCTTTATCTTTGAGCACATTTTTGTGTTTCAGATCATATCAGAGATTGTCATGACCACAGAGCGTATAGAAGAGATGGACATAACCACCGTGTGGCACCAGGCGGTGACGTCCAGAGCTGGAAAATGAAACTCACGTGGAAGTACCAAAATGTGTAGTTCCTTGAACGGCCACTTGAGGCTGATTCTAAAACAGAGTCAGTCCACATTGACTCCCATGCTAAAATGCTCACCTCCACAGCAGAGTAAACATGTTTACAGCCTGGTACAAAGAACGGTTTTGGCCTCTGTAGCTAATTTCCTCATTCGTAATTCCTGCACAGGAGGTACATTTTATGCATAATTAAGTGCGTGTTTTTTTGAGTGACAGATACGTCGTCACAATTTATGGCTCTCCTTAGCTCCACCTATTTTTGGATTAGCCTTGGAGTGAGGAGTCGGGCACATCTGACCAGAGCCGGAACACTGAGATTAAAAACTGCTGTTCAGGAAAGCTGTGGGTGACCTCATGAAGGGTTCGTTCACCTTTATATGCAGCCTATCGACATTACCCATTTAACTTGTAAACAGCTGTTGAGTTGGGAATTGGGCTGTTGCCATCAACATGTAACTGTAGGTCGACCTGTCCTCAAACATACCCTGCGCTGATCATCTGTTGTCCTCTAATTGGGACCAAAATGTTCTAAATGAACGCCATGCCGCGTTGAAGGAGATGTGAAACTAGCAGTTCAGATCATAGACTCATTAGGAAAGTGTTTACTGAGGTAACAAATTAAGTCGCCTCCTGCTGGCCATTAGCAAGAATGCAGTTTTCTGGCACTTCCACGTAATCTTGATGTCCATCTTTTCTGTGCAGTCTGTGGTCACGACAAAGGGAATCTGCTCTTCATTATTTTTTGAAACCCAAATCCTCAACCTGCCATACTATGCCTCACTTTTATCACGTAGGTGGATCCAGTCAGCTGTAAACAATCAGTAACGTCTGGATCTCAGTGATTATGAAGGAAAACAACAAACAAACCAGAATATCAGCTGTTAACAAAACCATGCTCTTGCCTTGGGAACGCTCATGTCCGTTACGAGTTAATGTCTGTCCGTTATCCGGCTGAATATGAATGTCCAGTCACAGTGAGAATCATCTCGTATACAGCAGATTGTGGGGATAACTGATTACAAAGAGTACATAGGAAATAGTCAAAACGCTGGGGATGGAAATTGGACTTCACGTTGCTTATGCTTTTTACCACTTGTCCAGAAGTTTTGTATATAAACTGTTATGAGCAGCACTGAACACTGAGACCACAGGCACACGCTTGTAGCGTCCCGAGGAACAAAAAACCATCTGTAACTGCCATAATACCCAGCGTCGTGGTTCGCAAATAGGGAAAACTTGTATGCAGGCATAAGCACATTGTAGTCTAAATTGATTTGATGATGGTTTTCTTTTCTTTTCTTCTTCTTTTTAAATCTGTGACTGTAGATTGTAGTGATGTGAAAACAGCTGTGACTGAGATTTCGCCACCAAAACGGTTCCTGGTGGCTTTATGCACTGTCTGGGTATGTACAGCTCCATGTGTTCAAATATGGCTGTATGTGTGAATATCTGTGTAAATACATATATTATTTCTTCTTTTTATTTTGTTTTTTTAAACTACAAATGGGATTGTTATCAGGTTGGCAGATTTTTTTTTTCCCTCACACGGGGACTTGATGACCGGAGTGTGATGCCGATCAGCGGTGAAAATTACTGTCGTTTTTTTTTTTTACAATTTGAGGGTATTTTTCATTTTTTTGCTGATCGGATCCGCTTCAGGTCTTTTCCTCTGGGAGTGTTTGAAAAGGAATACCGAGCTGTGGATGTGAAGACCTCCACTCCAGGCTGCAAACACCACGAGCAAAGCAACAAGGAATTTCGTGTTTGCCGGTAGTGAAAAATTGTGCCATTTACCGAAACAAAAAGTCTGTCGCTCAGCTGGCAGATACATTCTTTAGTTTCATTTTCACATTTTGATTTTTTTTTTTTTTTTTGTCCTGGGCATTTTTTATTTTTTTTTTTTAAGCGTGTTCCTCAGCTTCACTCACCACTTTCAAGGAAAAAAAAAAACAACAGTCTTACTTCCTGCCCTGGATCAATGAACTAAGCTGTCGTGTAACGCTGCTCTGGCGAACACTCCAGGGCCTCAGTGTGGCTACTTGTGATGTTGTATTTAACCAGTGAAAGAAAGGACTGTCCAGAAACAAATAAAAGTGAATTTTCTTTAACCGTTTTTGCCGAGTTTTTCCCGGAAACTTGACTGAAGAGGGTTTGTAGAAGCCAATAAAAATGGCTGATAATGTAATAAAAGTCCTGAAATGATAACATAGTAGCTTTT